>NW_020272885.1:190377-235964 GCF_003268045.1 Sipha flava
TTTATATTTTATTCCTTTATTTCATACAGTCCATTAACGATAAAATTTATAACTGATGTAATTTTATCAGATCAACAACTGTACTACTGTCAGTTTCCAAATGTTATGCCCCGTTTACACGTGACGATGTGTGTGATCGTTATGTTGATCGGTCTTGTACCGAAATAGACCGAGTCAACGTCTACACGTATTTTATTTGCTTGGCCGAGTGACACATGAGTTCACTACACGATCTACTCGGTTGGCGGTTTGTACACGCCGAGTACAGTCAATTTTGGTAGTGGCGGTAGTCGTTCGGCCGAGCGAATAGAAACGGTTTCTATTCACTCGCACGTGTATACAAGGCATTAGGTTAGAATAGACGAAATCATCGTAAACCCGTTGCATGGAGGGATAAATTCAGGCGGCCAGATAGTTAAACGCGGTGCCGTGACGACGGATTACGCAACGAATGATTGCAACCGATGCGTGGAAGGGGAAAAATGGGCGGCCAGCACAAGCACATACATTGTGGAAATGTCGAAAAAAATAGCATTTTGCTTATTAATTATACCAATACTTCAGCTTATAACTAATGCTGTAATACTCCGATAAACTTGAAATGTTACCAGAATCATCTACACACCAAACTGAGCTATTCGTGAATGTTTCGAGTTAATTGGTTCATTAGTTCAGGCTACAGGGTACCCGACATGATTTTCGTAAAATAAAAGTTCTCTCGTGTAATATACACCGTTATCGCGCGCTGGCTTCTTTTTCTTTTTGTTTAGCTCTGCGCCGCGACCGCGGCAATGCATAGTCCATTTATTGTGTATCTTTTAATAGTACTCCATCACCACCAATAAGATGTTATCCTCAGTGGTGAGATGGGCCATTTAACTCTTTCCGGCATGGTTGTTAAATACTGTTGACCACCTGATTCTTCCACCTATCGTATGGTGGTTAATAGTGTTAACCACCTATAAAATATTTTTTCTGATTTTCCCAGTTGGATTTCAGCTCGATTCGATCAACTCAACATCGATAGTACGTAATCCAACGGCATCGTACACACTATCGATCACGGTCGATGCATGATCCAGACCGCCGTGGTTACAAGCTTTTAGATCGAGACCGCCTAGTGTGAATAGTCAATCGCTGCGCTCACCTCGGCCATATCCATTGTTTTTTTAACACTTTTTTATACTTTGAGGCAACGTGCAGATAGAACTTGACTGATTGTGACCGGCAGTGAGAACTGTACATCATAATCCTTGACAGTGAACGGACCGAACCGAGACCGCTAGCGTGAATCGAGCTTTAGCGTTGCTGACCACCAAAACCAATTAAATCATGTATCACTAAATAGCATGTGATATATCAATATTTAATATTACTTAACATATGTTAGGTGTATCAAGTATTCTAAAAATATAAACGTTAAATTTTTAATGGATGGTTTTTCCATCGACTTCCACAATTATTGAATCGGTATACTGTTTAAATATTTACTTATCATATATTTAACCTATTTTGCCGTTTTCAACAACTTACTTACTTCCCTTCACGTTTAATGTCATTTTCCGTAGTCAGCTACACTAACCACCATGCAGTTGATGTTTGTATTTATATAGTTATTATATTAAATTTTATATACTTTAATAATTTTATTTGATTTATATTATTTATTATACACTCATTTTATAAATATTATCTTCAATTTACCCTTCTGGTAAGTAATTACACATTTAGATTTATTTAATTTATAAATTACATAAATTGTATAGAAACAAATATTACTTCGTTTTAGAAATGTCCTGTCGTACTAGAAGTTTGAGTAAAAAAGATATTGAAAAATGTTCAATGTTTGAAGATATACCGTCAGAGTCAGATTTAGATAAGAAAGAAACCAATTCGTTCAATTTGGACTTGTTCTGTATGCAAAATAAATTTATGCATGAGAAAAGAATCCGATTGTTTTCAAGATTTTCATAAAAAATTACAATATACATACTATATATCTTTATAATTTTAATTTTGTAACGAAATCTTTATTTTATTATTTATCGATATTTATTATATCGATACATGCACGGTGTTAGCATTGTTAACCACCTTTTTTGTTAATTTCAAGGTAATAAATTAATTTAAAAATAATTTAATGCTATAATTACGGGTTTGGTACATATATACTTAAAGTTTTATGGAAAAAGAAATAAAATTTCATCAATTTTTTAAATAATTATTAATTATTGGTGTGGACAGAGGTGGAAGTAGGAATTTTTACACCTTAAGTATGCAAGTATACATCGATCAACCATAAAATTATGAAAGGGATATGCCCTAAAACAATATTTTCATCATGCTAAATGAAATTTATGAGTATGTTGGTAAATATGCACTAAATGCATTAATATAATGCAATATAATACTACATATTTAATAAGACACAAAATTACATAATAAGCGAATAACTTATTGCACAGGAATAAAATAATAGAAAAAAAAGCACCAATTACCCTTGTAATTACTTCATTTTATGGGAAATAAAATTCAAAAAATATTTTTCCAAATTTATGTTAAAAAAAATTATAACATAAAATTCTATAGCTGTATCATACTTCATAATCGCTGATAATAATTATCCGAATATTCATGGATATTTAGAAATGAATCATAGAGCATGATGAAAACAAATATATACATAATATATGAATAGTTAAATATTTAACTTGTTAACGACATTACCCCTTAAGTTAAACTGAAACTACACAAAAAAGAAAGTACAGATATGAAAAAATACAAGGTTAAAAATGGTGTGAAAACTTATTAAGTATTCATAATGATTCTAAAAAAGAACATGATATAAAATTAATATGATAGAACGTAATACATATTTATCATGATATTATTAAATAACATATCATATTATGTCTTAGGAAAGAATTACACCAACATAAAAAGAAAAATAAATAAATTGGATAAACTGAAATTTAGAAATTTAAGGAAATTAAAGATAAAACAAAATAAAAACATAGAAGTATATACTAGATCATAGTATTTTGATAGTTGATTTTAATGTAAAATTAAAAAAAAAATATTTAAAATAATAACTCATTTAAATTTAAAATATTTTCTTTAGTATGTCCCTTTGCAAAATGTTTAAGAGTTTAGACTTATAAAAGAAATTAATAAATATTATTTTTGGATAATCACTGAATTTAATTAAGTTTTCATAATAAGCCAAATATACTATGATTGGTACAAATTACAAAATAGAAAAAATAAATAAATAAATACAACCTGTACATATTAATGAAGCTAAACCTGAACTAAATAATAAACTGTTTTTTATATATTGATAAAATACAGGAAAAGTTTATTAATATGTTTATAAAAAAAGATTTAACTTAATGCGCAAGGTAATTAATGAATTGAGACAGTTAACAGATAATTATTTGGATAATGGGACTAATAAATTACAAGTCTTCATCCTCGTCAGGCAATGCAGTTTCTTGAGCCTCCTACAAAATTAAAATTATTAATTTTCATAGGATTTAAAAAATAATTAAAAATAAATGGTTTATACCTTAAGGTCTTGTTCAATTTGGTCTTGCCATTGAGGATCCATTTTTATTTCTGGAGGTACAAGAGCTGGCATAGCAACAAATTCAAGATTGGGATCACCTATCAATTTTCTAGCCATCCACAGAAATGGTTTTTCAAAGTTATAGTTACTCTTAGCACTAATATCATAATACTGTAAAAAAAAAAAAAAAAATTATAGGAATATTTATATTTATAATGCAGTATTAACTTTTACCTGTAAATTTTTTTTGCGATGAAAAACTATTGTTTTTGCTTTTACTTTCCTATCCTTAATATCCACTTTGTTACCACACAACACAATTGGAATGCCTTCACATACTCTTACCAAATCTCTATGCCAATTAGGTACATTTTTGTAAGTGATACGACTAGTAACATCAAACATGATAATCGCACATTGACCCTAAAAAAAAATTATGTTATCATATCTGTTGTTTCAGAACAGAAAATGTTGGCCAACATGTTATACATTAATTATTCAAACATTATTTAAAATCACTGTTTAAGACAATATCAAAATAAAATTTTTTTTCTTCTAAGTAAATGTTCTAAATTGCAATTAACTATTTATTTTAATAGTTTAAATAATAATATACTAATATGAGTATTTATCATAATAAAGAAGTATTTTCTTTAATGTAATCCATTATCATTATTACTTGAATGTAATATCCATCTCTTAGACCTCCAAATTTTTCTTGACCAGCGGTATCCCAGACATTAAATCTAATGACACCACGAGTAGTATGGAATACCAATGGATGAACTTCTACTCCAAGAGTAGCAACATATTTTTTTTCAAATTCACCAGTTAAATGTCTTTTCACAAATGTAGTCTTTCCTGTACCACCATCACCAACCAGTACACATTTGAAAGTAGGTACATCATCTGGTACAATCATTATTACTGGTTTCTATGTAAAATCAAAAATTATTTAATATTACATTTAATTTTAAGTTTCCTAGTAACTAAAAATATATATTTCTTCTTAATTATGGTTAATCTAATTCATTTTTTTTTATAAATCAACATTGTTTTTATTATTTATTACAACAAAAAACTATTATTTTTTTACTCCTATTAGTATACTAATAAAACTATCAATCAAATATCTTAATATTAAATAAATTATAAAAAAGAATCATGCAAGTTCAAATATTATTGAAATGTATATAAATGCAAGATAGTTAAGAAATTAGGATATTAATTTGATCAGAAGAGCAATAAAAAGTAACTGATATCTACCCAGAACTCTTTATTAAAATATTTAATATCCCTATTAATGATTTATTTCTATTATTTAACTATTAAAAAATAAACCAAAATACATGCTAAATTATTCACTACTACAAGGAAAATTTATAATAATAAAAAAAGGTAAAAATTGTTTAGTTTAAATGATCTTAACAATTGTAGTTTTAAAGTTAATAGTATTAACATAACATTTTATTAAACCTTAACATATTATGCTTATATTTTAATAGTGACCTTCGAATTTATCTTATTTATGTTTATTAAGTTAAACATGTTGATGATTAGGGAGAAAAAATATATAATTACTTTTTTTTCCAAGAAGTTAAACAGTGAAAATGAAAATGTCAAGCAATTAGGAAATTGTTTAGTAATGAAAAAAATATTAACTTATTATTTATTGATAAGACCTAACCTTATAGCAAAATTGAAAATTTTAACTAGGCAAAATATTAGTATATTTTGATACAGTAAAAATAAAGCTATGATAAAAAATAATGATTTAAAAAGTTCCTAAAACTAATTTATAGTATAGATAATTACTTTTTATACTATTGGTTGTATATACAGTATATTTAGATATAATAAATCACATGGTTTGGAGAAAAATTGTCTTGCATATAAGTTTTTTAAAATTAATCAATAAATAAAAAACAAAAAAAATAAAATTATTAAATCAAACGACTTATAATTAATGTTGGTTAACTAGTTGAGATCACAAAAACCATAATACAACCGGATATTTGGAAAACAAAAATTTAGAATAATGTACATACATAGCTAACATTTACTAAAATGATCCCATAGTTAATTTAAAACTCATGACATGCAATAAAATGTATTTTGAAAAAAAAGTAATATGATTGTTACTTACATGTTAGATGTGTTCGCAAGTCAAGATTAAGAAAACCAATAGACAATGCCGGAAAATTCTGTAACGGATTCCAACGGTCTAGTCAGTGTCGTGAAAAAACACGCTCGTGATTGTGAACAAGGAATGATGGCGTCAGGGGATCGCCTCGGATGCCGCTATCACGTCACAACCCGCCGAACAGCAAAATGGTCACCATGTACAGTGTCGCCATTTATTTATAATACGAATCAAAGATGCCATAAATTTAGTTTGTAATTTTAGGCGCCATTACAGTTTTATAATTATGTTGTGGTCCATTTGATTGAGTTGAGCCAGTAAATGTAAATTACTTTGAGATTTCGCGGCATTATCGATTATTCGATAATGTAATATTTTTCTCGAAAAAGTTTAAATTTGTAATACAATTTTGTATTATTTCGAGTCGACTAATAATACTTGTAATTAGTTAACTAACTATAACTTAAAGTAGGAATAATACTGTTTTAGCTAAAAATCGAAAACATGATTGACTACCCATAATCCGGTACAGTTAGGGCTGGCTCAAGGTATAGGTGATCTAAGCACCTTCCTAGAGTGACACTTTAGTAGGGGCGTCATTTTTAAAATTGACTCGAATATTTTTTAGTTCTATTGATATTTTTTAAGAAAAATATTTAAATGAATTCATTTTTTGAAAACCACTTACGTATAAAATAAAATAATATTGTCTAAAGTTATTATATTACTTATTACTTTATATTACGGCCTACGCTGGGTGTTTTCAATTATTCAGAAAATATAAATAACCACACAATCACTTCCGTGATATCTGATAATCGCGATAATGATGGGTTTTGAGTAATAGTAATAAAAATCATTTTTAAGTCTTTACATATAATTTTATCCATAAATAAAAAATTAAAACATTTTTTATGTAGATATGTCACATAAAAAATAGGGGAGGTGCTAAATTAAAATAAGAGCTCAATTTTTTTTTCTAGAAGCGGCAAAATTTGATTTTGTCTTGTGCACTATTTTTGCTTGGGTCGGTCCTGGGTACGGTTGTCCGATGTTAGTCTTGGAAAAGGCGTAGTTAGCATTCGATAGGTTCATAAGAATTATATTTAATTTAAAAATTCACTCAATATTATGGTTTACAAATCCAGACAAAAACATCAATGGGCGATATTCAAATATCAGTGGATCTAGTTGCATGTACAAGCCAATAAGTTGGTTCCAGGGGCGTTATTTGGGGGGAGGGGAGAGCAGACTATGGCAAATTCCCCACTCTAAGAAATTTTAAAAAGTCGGCAATTCTTTGTCCGATGATCAAATGCTAAAATCAGTAAATAGTAAATTTTTATTTATGTATTCGGAGATTGGGTCATAAATTAACAGCACAAAAATAGACGAATATACAACGTTTATTAACTAATAGTTATTTTTATAATGCATAAAATACAATTATTTTTTTTAATATGCCATACGCAGGATTCAAAAATGTAATATAATATAATAATATAAAAAACATCACCAACGAATTTTGCCACATTGACTCTCGTGAGGAAAAAAAATGTATAATTAATTAATAAAAATTAATAAAAAATTAATAATTTTTTTCCTGTCTCCATCGTTATAAATTACAATAATTCAATTTTACTCGTATATTACCGAATCAGCATATATCAATAAACGTAGATCGTATAGTTTGCAATCAACTAAACGATCGCGACGTTCTATAACTTTGTAAATTACACTTTTAGCTATTTTTATCCATTTCATTTAATGGCTGCCCCTGATAATTCTATATCGTTTCATTACATTTTGATAAGACACACGGTCGCTTCGATTAAAGTTTCGTGTACACTGTTAGGTATTGTAGCAATATATATATATATATATCTATGACATAAATTTATTAGTGGCCCAATTACCGTATACCTTTTTGAAAAAAAGGTTAATTGTGGCCCAATTCCCGGACACCCTTTATTTTTGGTATGTTATATATTTTTATATTCGTGATCTTTATAAAACAATTTTCGTGATATCGATACCATATAAATTGAGCGCATAATCTATAAATAAACATTAAAATCGTTCCTATTCACCTCAAACTACGGTACATTATATTTGAGATACAATTTTATGTTTTTATAAATAAGTTCTGTAAAGGAAATATACAAATAATAAGCTTATAAGTATTTATTTAATTAGATTCATATTATTATTCCATTAAACCTATTGATAGGTAACTTATAACTTATAGCAGCGGTTCTTAACCTATGGTCCGCGGGGCCCTCTAGGAGCCCGCGATACTCATTTCGGAGTTCCGCGACAGCCCTAACTCATAAAATACAACAATACATGACATGAGTGCATTATTATAATATTGTTGGATTATTATTATTATTAATTTATTTTTCATATATTTTTTTATTATACAATAGATAGATTTTATCTTCATATAATGTTCAAAAACTTGTATCTTACTCGTAAGTATAACATCAAGCATCACATTAATTTAATAAAAATTAAATTTTAAGAATATTAAAAAAAAAAATTAAAACTAAAATAATTAAAATTAAATTACTGAAAAATTAACTGTAATATAAATAATTATAAATATGTATGTTTTGTTATGTCTACTAATAAAATCATTTTTATAATTTTGGTTTTAATAACATGAGATGTTTTGTAAAAAAAAAAAAAGTTATTCTAAAAAAAATTCGTAAGGGGGTCCGCAATTTCTAAAAAATCTTTTATCAGGGGTCCGTGATCTACAAAAGATTAAGAACCGCTGGCCTATAGGATAAGTAAATAAATTAATGTTTTACTATCTTTAATGTTATTATTTGATTGGGTAAATTGAAACGTTTCATGTTCTTTATTTATCATCATGACATCATTATTCATTACTAATCCTTACATGTTTTGTTCCAAAAAAATATTTTATTGATAGTCTATGGTCCATAAATATTAAATACTTAAATATATAGGTAACCATAATTTTTTAAATATTATAAAGTCGGCAAATTTAATCAGTTGCTCCACCCTTTCAAAAGTTGAAATAACGCCCCTGGTTTGGTCTTTTAAGAATATAAATGAAAAGACTTGAGACTTTTTTTCACCAAAACTTTAGAGAAATAACTGTAATCTAGATATAGTCATTGATTGGTCTGAAAGGAACTAAGATGAGTTTGTGATATTTAAATTCATTTACATAATAAAATCATTTATTTTGATTTTAATATTTTTAGCTTATAAGGTTGGTTCATTAATACTTGACATTTTGATGTAAAAATTAAGGATTTTATAATTATCGCAGAACCTTCTTGGGATGTGCATTTGAGTGGTTGGATCTGAAATGGACGAAGTTAGAACTAAAAATGTAAAACTTTGTTAACTCTAATTTTGTTATTATATCTAATTTTTTTTTAGTCAGCGACTCGAGTGTGAAAATAACATAACGCCTCGTTCGTATGATAATTTTGGAAAAATACAACTGGATTGTTTATTTTTACATTTAAGATAATACTCTAAAAATAATTTGAAAAAACTAAGATTTTAAAAACAGAAACTTTTTTTTAAAAAATCTTCATTGTGACGTCACAGTAAGTATATTAGTAACTTCATCCATTTCAAAAACACCCTCCATACAGGATCAATTTATTTTGCAAGAAGTTGAGAGAGGTGATTAGAAATTTTAGTTCGATTACAAATTATGTAAGTTAAGCAGTTAGTAGCGAAGTGTAATCTAATTGTACCATAATTGATTATTAGATGTAGTTTAGTTTTTCAATTTGCCTGGACGTAAACATCGTCATTAGTCGCCACCCACCCGTCTACCATCGTTTACCACAGCCAAAATGATTAATTATTCTTCACAACTTTAATTTAAAGAAAAAAGCCAGTGGACAAGGCTATAACCATTAGTTAATAGTTGAGAGCATGGTGATTATATTCGGTTAGTCGTATCATTTATTATTTTATGTTAAATTGAATATTCCATTTCTTCTCCAGGGAGTAAGAAATTAAAAAAAAAAAAAAAATGGTGTAACGATATTCGGGGGACTATTTGGAACAACTAGTTATAGATATAATATTTATTTAAATACATTTGACCTAAACTACTTAAATTTGAAAATAATAATTGTATAAGTTACAAAAAATACAAAAAATAGTATGATAAGAAAAGAAAACAAAATAATTCGATAGTAAAAGCTAACATTTCTGATAATATTAATGATTTTTAACTATAAACATTAAAATATTGGTAAAAAGATAAGTTTTAAAAAAAGTTAAATATCGGGATGAGAGGTATTCTCAAGCAGTGAAGAAGAAACTGGCAGAGCTTAGAGAATTTTATTAAAATAGGAAAAATGTAAATGAAACAGATGTAAACTGTCACAAATAGATGCGTCGATCATCTAGGTAAAGTTGTGAACTGAAGACTATTGTATTATACATGAACCTAGAAATCTTCACAGAACAATACAATTTGATTTTTTTTTTTTTTTTTTATAATAAACTAACTATTAACTAAGTAACTAACTATTTGTTCAATAATAAGTTACTATTTATTTTTTTATTATATACCATGCATTAATGTAATGATTATTACTTATTATTCATTAGTAAATATTGTTTTTAATTATTAATTATACTTTTACGTTCTACCATTGATTATAAATTTATAATACTTATTTATGTATATATATATATATATATAATTACCTACCTCATTATTTAAAAAAAAAATAACTTTCAGATTCAAACTTATTCGTAAATCTTATATATCGTATCTTATATTATAAATCTTATATCTTATATAGTATATGAGTTTAATTAGGAATATAAATATTAAGGAAAAAAATAGCTCGTTTACTAATTATTATAGATTATAAGTTATAATTAAGGTGCATTTTTGAAAAATGCTTTTTGGTAGTAGTACATTATATAAATTAAGTCTTAGTACATTAATTTTATTTATACATAAATACAGTGTATTTGACGATAAAAGTAATATGAAATATTTCCAATTTATTACCATGTATTTAATTCGGGTTTTTTATCTGTAAAATGACTTAAATATTTACACTTATTTTTTAAAAATTAAAATTTTTATCATTTTTTTCCCGCGCATGTGCAGTAAAATAATTTTTTTAAAAAACAACCTCTACTTTTGAGTTTATATTTGGATTACATTAATTTTTTTAAACAACTTTGACTCATATAGTTTTGTTCTATCTCTAAAATAAACTAATCGAGAGCAAGTTAAAGTTTTGACTCACGAAATGTGTATCTATCGTAATTTTCAATAGTCTATTTACGGTTTTACAATAATTTATGTGGTTTTTTTTATAATTTTTCTGAAAAATTAACTATGCTGTTTACTCAGTGTTATGTTTATACATTATTTACACAAGAGTTAATTAATTCAATTCAAATAAACTCGTACATGGCAATTGGGTAAATTTTTGGTTGATTAACGAAATTATTCTAAACAAATTTACACATATTATTTTAAATTTTATTAATCTGAAAAACAAATTTTTGATTTTAATAAATTATTTATTTATAGTCTAAAGGTGATATGGGCTTATCATTTTGATTTTATTTCTACCAAAATTATCTTGATTCTAAACGTCTTTTGTTAGAAGGCTTAGATTATTTTATCTTAATAAATTTAGTTGAATCTAATCTAATATTACGGTTACAATTTCTAAATGTACCCCCCTACATTTATGTAATGGTGAAATGATCTTAGATGTGTTTTGGCATTCGTTTGCAATACATATGTATTGTTTGTTTATACATATTATACAATGGCGAGCTTTAGTGAAAAAACAGATATTCTATTAATTTATGGTGAATACCATAACAATTTATTTAACACAGCAAATATGTATACTGAACATATAATTCTGATCAATATCAACTACCTCACAACTTTTTTGTGCGAATCGAGGTTAGTTGAGAATACGGATTATTCACTAGAAGAGCTTGTGATGGCAACCGAAATCTAAGACAACAGGTATACGAAGACAATAATAAAGATAAATTACAAGTATTAGCATACATTTATTTAAATCCTCGTTTTTCCGTAAGACAAAAGGTGGGGTTACAAATGTACAATTGACAAGGGAGGTCAATAGTCAGTATACATTTTGTTGAGAGTATACTACGACTTCGAGTGTCTGAATATAGACATTTTTATGATTTTTATTTAAAATATTTGTGAAATAATATTATAGAAGACGTCATTCTTACAGGACCAGCAAAAAAAAGAAATAGCATTTATTCCAAGAACTCCTATGATTCCTTCTGACTTGTCGTTTTTTTTCCAAACAGCTTTAATTCTCTGTTAAAGTTTCTTTTGCAATTACGATAAACAAAGCTCAAGGTCAAACATTCAGATACGTTGGTGTAGATATTCGAACAGAGTGCTTTTCACATACGTGGGATTTTCTCGAACTGGGGACCCGAATCATAATCATAAAATCATATCATCTTATGATTTTAATTTCAACAGGAGGTAAAATAAAAAAATTCATATACTCAGAAGTTTAATACAATTTTTTATCAACCATAAATTACTCATCATTTCTTTTGTATCAGTATTCATTTTTAATAAAAATATATTTGTCATTAATCCCGCAAGAAACTTTTCAATACGTTTTAATTAACCGTTTTTTTTTTATTAACTTGCCGATATTATTAAACGATAGAATTTGAATAAAAAA
This sequence comes from Sipha flava, assembly GCF_003268045.1. Lineage (NCBI taxonomy): Eukaryota > Metazoa > Arthropoda > Insecta > Hemiptera > Aphididae > Sipha > Sipha flava. The sequence continues at coordinate 202,814 of NW_020272885.1, forward strand.
TTCTTTATATCATCGTCTGAAGGCAAATTAAACAACCAATCACGCGTGAAGCCGTGATGGATCAGCTAGCATTAACAAAAAATTTAAATGCTTAAATTTTTAATTCTTAACGAAATATACATTTAAATAAATTGATACCATCTACTGATCTTTGAAAGGAAAATTGATTATCTATTAAATTATTATTGTTAATACCAATAAGGCCAAAATTAATTTTAAAAATTATAATTAATTACATTTAGTATTTCTCTACGAAGTGATTGAAACTTGAGAAAATACAAATATATATCCTTGAATTTTCAAAATAATGTTGAAGGGAGTATACGACCTATATGTAATACGTATATGTAACATAATACACCCGATGGCAGTGTTTTTCAACCCATGGGTCGCGACCCAAAATTGAGTCCCGATATAAATATTTATGAAAATAATTTTAGCTGTACATTTATAAATATTTAATTTATGTTTTATTTAATATCCCTACGTTAAATAATAATGTGAAGTTTCGCTAGTATTGTAAATTCTACAATGTAGAATATAGGCCTCAGACATCAATATATTTTTAGTAACGTTAGGACACTATTGAAGTATTTATAGTGCATTAATAACGTTTGAATTATTATTTTATTATATCGGTACATGTGCTGATGACTGTCGATGTGGTATCGGTCGATTTTCCATACCTTTAGGCAATGAGTAGTAGATCGAGGCTACTAATTGTTCAAGCCATAAATTTGTCGTACAACGACCAGTCCAACTAATGGCGTAGATATATCGATTTTTCGAGAAACTTCTACGGCTCCACCACCTTTATGATTATGGTCGGACCGGAAAAGCTATTACGTCTTCGAAATGCTTGACGGTACGCCTGCAACTTTCAATGGGGTTTTTGGTATGCGGCCACATTACGTACTCCGTATAGTCGACATTCAAATTCCGAGAACCAATATCAGTCTGCTGTAACCGAAGATTGCAGGCTCTATCCGGGAGCAACTTACACTTTGCTGTCAAAGAAGTCGACCATCTAGTGTTCGTCACACGTGCTTAAGCATTGTATAAAAAAAGGGTCTAATATATGGTGTCAAAAACTGAGTTAAAGCAGGGAGATTCACTGTCCTCCTACTCTATTTAATATAGTATTATAAAAACCTATAAGGAAAATAACTAGGAAATTCTTTGGAAGAGACGGAAAAGGCAGTCCAAGTCCTTGAGTAAGCACGCAGCAAGATAAGATTGAGTCAATGCCGAAAAAACTAAAATAATGGAGGTGCTAGGAAATGGAGAGAACTCTAATACGGGGTCCTTAACTTTCGAAGTTGTCAATGAATTTCGATATTTAAGAGCTATGCTGAGTACTTAAAATGATTGGTCGAAGGAAATAGGAGTGAGGTTAACAAAGACTGAAAAAACAGCATTTGCCTTAAGTAAGTTCTTAAAATCAAAATTATATTAAAAAAAAACAAAAATAGATTATATACGACAATAATAGGTCTACGCTCACTTGTGGCTGTGAAGATTGGATCACCACCAGTACATACGAAAGAAGGATCAGATTTTTTGAAAACTAAATCTGGTGGACAAATGTGGACCAACTTATGATAGCGAAAATGCAACTTGGGGAAAAAAAATTAACAACGAACTGCAAGACTAATTGGGAATTGCATGAAATTCTGGTAAATACAACCAATACTTATATTAAAGTTTATCTTATGACGTTTTCATCCTTAATCTTATTTTTAGATAATTTAATTTTGTATAATTTTTATAAGAAATATTTTTATCATTTATCCAACCATATGTTGTATTTATTTCAAAATCGAAAAAATTTAATTTCAAAACTGTATAAAATATTTTGATACTCTATAATTTTTTTAACAAAATAATGAACTTATAAGAATTTACGTTTATGTATTATAAGAATGCTTTTTTGTTTTAGAAAATATTAAAATCTATCATTAAGCTCTTTAAATGTTTACACTAAATCCTATACTTTGAATAAAGTAAAAAAACAAACTAGTCTCTTTTAGCCATATTTCAATCCAAATGTGGCACCAGAAAGGGTTGAGGGAGAACTTAAAAATTTTACATAAATTATTTACTTAGGTACATGACTTAATAAATTAAGGGGTTACTGTAATAAAAAAAAATACCATAACAAATAAAGACCACTCTTATATATATTTAACGATCTTTCTTTTTCTTCTTTTTTTTTTTTAGTTTTATTGGGTCTTTAAGACCATCCTATCTTACACACAAGCTTCCATTCTTTTCTGTCCAAGGCTAGATTTCTCCAATTGGAATGCTTTTCCATCTCTTCCATATTCTTTTTTATAATATCTTCCCACCGCTTTCTTGGTATTAATATAATGATATTAAACAAAAAAAGTTTCATAATTATCATGACTATTATGAGTAAGCACAAAGATCCAGTTCAATTTTTTGTTCCAAAACATTTTGAATGTAGATAAAATTATATTTTCGATATTCAAGTTATTGAACAAAAAATCTTCGAGTGATGGGACAAATTAAAAATTGTTAAACACAACCATTTTTAATTTCACCACATAAAAATTGTTTTTTACAAATGATAAAATAGACTTTTATCAAAGTTTTCTTTAATTATATACGCACTTAGTCAAATATTTTTTAAGCCCGTATAATTTGTTAGTTTGGATTCTTAAATGTATTATAATGTTAAATTTTTTAACTTATAATTCATTTAAATTAACTCTGTAAGAATAAACTAGTATTTTGAGCTACTGAAATATATTATAGTTAAATACATTTTAAAATTTAATATTTTCAACATAAGAATAAATAAATATTGAAAATGTTAATCAATATTATTGAAAGGCGCTAAAATTGTTGTGTTGGCTGTACTGTATGGATTCGTTTTTTGGTCCACGGTGCGCGCAGCCGCGCAATATTTCACTCGCAGGTCTGCCGCTGACAGTGCTGTAGTTAGGAAGTATGTATTGATTTTTATCTCGTCCCTTTTTCGAGTTTTCCACACGTTCGGTGTATAATATTGAAGTAAATTTTTATCGTTTTTCTTAGTTGTTTTTTTTTTTTTTATAATTGTTAGCTTATTTTATATATACTCGTGTTTGTGTCACTGATTTTGCCAAATGACGCGTTTATGAGATTCAATCGTTTTCGGCTAGTCTGTGTATCCGTATCGCGTCTCCATACTGTAAATAATGACTAAAGACAGGCTAGCGGCTTTAAAAGCGGTATGATTTTTTTTTTTCAAATTATTTTTTATGTCAGTTATGAATTCATTCTGAAAAGATGCTTAACTTTGCATACCTGAACTAATCCAGTAAAAGATTTTTCTGAATTAAAATAATTTGAAATAGTGATTTTTCTACTTGCCTTTTATGGTTATCAAATGGGTAAACTAAAACCTAGCAGAAGTTCTGAATTAAAAACTGCTTTTTCAATAAATACATTTTTTATATTATTTAATTTTCTTATAGAGATAGTGACAATTAATACAGAGGGCTTAATTTTAATTAGTTTAAATTTCAAAATGATTATACTTTTTACTTTTATTTTAATTAAGATCCTTTTATATTTTATTATTTATTGTCTTATATTGGTATTAATTACGCGACAATATCTCTATGATGAATAGTGGTTTATATTTTATCAAGCTATTTAATTATTAATTGGGTTACTATTAAACATAGTAAATAATATTTGTGAATATATCTAACTTGACTAATGATAAATAAATTATTAATACTAACTCCAAAATTGTTTTATATTTTCTTAACTTGTTGAGCTAATTATCAAAATGATAATTTATTTAAAGTTTTACTAGAATATTTTAGTTTGTTATGAATATAAAATTATTAATTTATAGATAGTACTTCAATATTACACTTATAGCTACATTTATTATTGTAAAATAGGAAACATAACATTATTATTATAACTATTGTAGAGTAATACATTAATTTAACATTGCTTATAGCTATTAATTTACTATGTTAATAAAAGCATATTTAACTATATTATAATTATACCATATTTATTTATTATTATTTTTCTTTAATAAATATTAATAAATTAAATTCAGTGTATGATTAAATTTATATTATGTAGACCATTATTCTTAATAATCATTTGTTTAAAATACATTTTAAATTTAATTTAATTTAATTTTAGATCAAAAGTAGCTACTCAATATTCTTATTTTGTATTTATATCTTTTATTATTTTGGAATAGGATATAAGTGTATAATACTAATATTATTTATTATTATTATATTATTTTTTGAATGAATAATTAAAATTTAATTTATCTATAAATATCAAATTATATAATTTATATGTACCTGTATATTTATTCATTATTTTTATAGATAAATTTTGAATTCTATGTATTACATGTTACCCTTTAGAAATTAATGTGTAAATATTAATTTCATATTCAAATTTTTATTTTATAAATATATTTTAATTTTGGACTTACAAAGTTAAATAATTTGTACTATGTGAAAAATGTTAAAGAATTAAATTATTTCTTATAGGCTCAAAGTGATGATGAAGAAGGAGGTGCTGATGATGTGGCTGTCAATATGGATGGTCGACAAGATGGATCGGGAGCTGCATTTATGGATAAATTTTTTGAAGAGGTAAACATTCATTTATTGTCAAATATATAATACTGAAAAAAATTATTTATGTACTGAAATTTAATATTAGTAATTTTTTTGCTAAAAAGGTATTAATTTATATTTTGAAAGTAATTTATTTTATTTTCTATACACATAAAAATTATGCTCAATTTATTTAATTATTTAATTAAAGTATAAATATAAATATTATTATATATTATATATTATTATAATTTATTATAATATAAATATATAAATATTTATACTACTATAAATCATATTTTAAATTAATACAAATAAATTAATATCACCTATCACCGAATTCTGAGTATTAAGATATTATTAATGTTAAGATGATTTATCTTATAAAAATAAAAAAAATATTTTTATGTATAATTACATTTATTTTATATTTTAATTTTAAGTTCCTTTTTATATTTTAACTATTAAAATTATGTCAATTTTGAATTTTTGTATGTACAATTGAATATTCTTATTTAAAAAAATGTAATCTTGAAATTGTTCATAGTACTGTAGATGGTTGTTATTGATGTTTACTTATCAAAATTTCAAAAAATTGATTTTAATTTTTCTTTCAAATTATTTAAAAATGTCATGTAATTTGTGCTAGTAATTTCAATGATCGTATTTTCAACAGGTGTCTTGTAGCACAATATTATTTTATAAACCAGTTTTTACCATGTACAAAGTTCTATTAACTAATATATTATAAGATTATAAATCCAAATTTTCTTGAAAATTTGATTTCCTTAGATTATTTCAAATATAAAATTTTAATAAAATTAAATATATTTTATTTTTAGTTTCTTAGTTATTAAAACCACCAATGTTTATTTAATGCAGTGGCGTATACAAAGGGAGACGTGGGGGTCAGATTATCCCTCCCATTATTTTTTTATTATTTAATTATTTTTTGTTTATCCTTATGTAGTGTGCACTATAATATAATATTTTGTGATATTATGAATTTATCGAGCTATTAAATTTTGACAATTTTTTCAATACTGAAAACCATTATCATTTTATTTTTGTTTATTTATAGCAAAATAATGTTTATTTGGTATTTTGGTTGAAATAGTTAATTACCAGGGGTGTAGATTCAATGAAAAAACTGAGGGTGCTGAAGCCCTTCTATTTTTTTCATGTTCCTTAATGGTAATATACACCCGCAACCCTTACAATTCAACAGTTACTAAAATATTTAGTAAATATTTTAATATTTTTAAATTTAAATTGTTCGCTTTGATTTTATATTTTTATTGTACATATAACAAATTACCAGTCTGTTAACACAAATATTTCATCACATGGCCACTTTCTGATTATAAATGAAGCGAAAAATATTATGGTTTTATAATGATATTTGTATTTTATTTTTTTAACACTTTTTCGCATAGAAATACTGGTCTAAAATTTTTTTCTAGGAACTTTTTAGATTTTAAATTGGCATGCAGTGGTACTTTAAATAGGTCATTTTTTAAAATCTTAATAGTTTTTCTAGGCGCGAGAAAAAAAACTGTCCTAAAAAGGTAAAAATACGCTGTAAAGAGACTTTCACTTTTCAGATTTTAGTTGTTTAGTCATTATTCCAAAAGTAATGTGGCTAGAAACTTGAAACTTTTACCCTCTAGCAAAGATATTTTTTTTGTATTTGATAAAATTGTCAAATGGCGATTTGTAAATTATTTTGCAATGCTATTTAAATATAGAACTCTAAAAATGCTTAATTTTTTGAAAGTATTTATGCGTTATTCAATATAATGGTTTAAGTTTAGGGATTTCAAAATATGGTAACCCTACCTATTACTATTATCTAGTTTGAGAGCCGAAAAGACAAAGGATGAACTAACTCTATTTTTCTATACTTGATAAGTAATGAGTATTTAAATGTAAATTAACATGAACACATTTGGGGGTGCTAATTTAAAAAATGGAGGTGCTAAGGCCCCTCCCCAAATTGTGCCTATGTCAATGACTTCTATTATTATATTTTATTATAGCTTATCTTATTTTTATAGAGAATACTATGTATATAACAGTTTGTATGTAAGCTCAACTACATAGGCTAATGGGCTTCTACTAAGTGTCTGTGTTTAAAAAATTTTCGGATACTATGAGTAGCATCAGTTTATCCAGTTTTGGTCAAATTTACATTATTACTTATTGTACTCGATGTGTACTGAGTACAAATAATACGTTAAATAGAAAATGATTTAATTATAACTTTTATTGTATGATTATAACCATCAGTGGTGTGGTGAACATCTTTCAAACCTTAAGCAAATTATTTATACAATGACCCACCAACAATACCAACAATACCCCTTCCTCACCCATGGCCCACCAAACTATATATAATTTTCTAGATTTACCCATTATATCTAATGCTTTTTCTAAATTAAATGAAATATCTTTGCAAGATAAAAGCATTAATGATTCCAATCTGTTTTGACCAATGGTTGTTCTTAATATATTCTTTATTATCTTTACCTGAGTAAATAAAAAAAAAATCAAGTATTTTAAGAGTATAAATATTACTTAAAACAATTATCTATTAGGTATCTGAGTAATAATATATATGTATTATAACAAATATATAATGATTAAGAATTATTTGGATACAATGATATATAGCTAGTAAATACCAATATAATAATAATGGTATAATACTATAATATTGTGTACTAAAGTGTAATATGTATAATTATGATTCATATACAATCAATAATTAAAATAACATATATTATAATGTTAACAATCAGTTAACATTAATTTTAAAAGATACAAACAATAATTGAATATATACAATTTAGTTCTTTCTTACCTTAGAAAATAATCGTTCAGCAGAAGCAGAAGATGCAGGAATGGTACACATAGCTTTAAAAGCTAAATATAAATTAGAAAACAAAGCCATTAAACTATAACAAATCATTAGAACCATTCGAGAAGCAAAACCAATTTGTTTATCATTTGTATAAGAAACTTCTATATCTTCACTTTCACTATCAATCTCATCATTCTCATTAATATTGTTTGACTGTTGAACAAAGATTTTAGATATTTCCGGATTAGTAACACCAACTTCCAAAGATTAAAAACTTGCTGCAAAAGCCAAATATTCAGATTTTAAATTGCTCACATTTATCTCAGGAAGCCATTTATGAAGTTCTAAAAATGTATTTGGAGGATGAAATGAGTCCTTTACGTCATCTTTAATACGAGCATATGATAGTCAACTGAGATCTGTTAATATACCTCAACTAGATTGAAAACTACTGTCTAATGTACCAATTATTTTATCCAGAGTATAAAAATATACATTTATCTTAAATTTGTTAATAACATTAGTGAGGGCTTCATCCCTGCAATTTTCACCAGGCAATTTTGTTTTCCTACTTAATCATTCTTCTTTTAAACTAGTCTCTTCTAATTTATGCAATGTAGAAAATTATTTGGCTTTATCCATTATGTTTTAAACATATCTTTAATTCTTAATTTTTTCATTCGATCTTGTGCACTATCAACTAAATTTAATGCTTCTACAAAGTTCAAGGTTGATGATTGTAGGTAATTTGAGAGTGGGTTGGTAATATCAAATTTTTTTTTCATAAGTATCATTATAGCAATAAATTTGAATGAAACAATGTTTGGATAAAGACCTTTGCTTGACATTCTGTGCTAGTATCAGGTAACATAGGAAGGTGTTCTAAAGTTTCTAAAACAGCCTAGTATTTAAGATAAACTACATTAACTGCATGATTGTGTGAGGTCCAACGAGTTATGGACAAATTTTTCATTCTTTTTACTCTTATATTTGGGTACAAAAATAGCTGAGCTTCAACAAAGTCTGCTATTCGTTTCCTAGCCAACATGAATGTAGTCAAATTTTGAATATTAGAAATAAAAATTTTAGTATCTACGTAAACTCACAAACATCAAAAACTAGATTTAATATATACGCAAAACACCAAATATATACAGCCTGTGGATTCTGTGATTGAATATGAGATCTAAAATCTTGGTATTCCCCTTGAATTGTACTTGCACCATCATATACTTGAGCGATGAGTTTTTTTTCCATTCTAATGGTATTTTGCAAATATATCAGAAAATAAATTAAATAAACCTTTGTTTGAAGCATCTCTAGCTACTTCTAATGTAACTAAACGCTCTTGAATAGTTCCATTATAAGTTACAAATCTAACAACAAATGCCAATTGCTCTAGCTTAGACAAACTAACTACAACTGTAGCACTATATATTTATAGTACTTTATAGCTAGCCACCACTGCAGTCCGCAGAGAGTAAGGATCTAAATAAAGGTACAATTTCAAAGAGCCAAGGGGTACCCTCCAGAACATTTCTAGGGCTAAGCAATAGCATTAGGTAAACGTCGTTCACCACGCCACTGATAACCATGATCTACAATATATTCTAACCTACTAGCATCAGACTACACACAATAGCAAATAAAAATAATAAATTGATTAAACAATAAAGTTGGTAACCATATCATTGTTATAACTTATAATATTAGTTATTACTGTTATATAGTAATCAAATATGTGTAATAAAAGAAAAAAATAATACTTTAATTTCATATTTCAATAAAAGTACAATGTCAGTTATCGATACTATCTAAGTAAAAAGTTTTGAGGGGGGGATTTTTCTAATTTCGCCCTCCCATTTAGCTATGTCATTTTATTTTTTTTTCCCCCTCTTTCAGAAATCATATTTACGCTACTGATTTAATGCTACTAAAAAAAGTAAATTTTTGTGAAAAATTGTATTGTGTATACCTTAAAGTATCATTGTTCTTTTTATATCAATAAAATATTTAATATGAGATTATAGGTATTAAAATAAATAGCTCCAATAACTTTTATTGCAATTACTATACTTAGAAAAAATATAAGCATTGTAATAATAATTAACGTAATAGTTGTTTATGTTTACATTCATAAAAGTATGTCTATGCATAGTTATTCATTCCATAAATAATAACTAGGGCTTGGAAGTTGTTGCATTTGCATGTTTTTTTTGCACGATTGGATTTATTGCTAAGTGAGCTAGAAATTCGTTCCAAGACACTACGAAAACCATATCAAAAATTTATAGTGCATATTTTTGCATATTTAGTGATTTTTAGATTTTATAGCATATTTCTTAACTTCACAATTTCTTAGAGCATATTTTATGATTTTTGAAGATTCAGAATGAAAATTCAAAAAAATAAAAAATTAATTCATTCATATTGAGAGAACTTTCTTAATATTCTTGTATTGTATTTTTCAAATTTCCATTTGACATTAAAAACAATGTTTTTCTCCTATTGGTTTATATAATATACATATATTTATAAATTATAATTACTGCTAGCTTCATCTAAAATAAAATATTATAAAAATATCAAATAGGAGCAGCTGCTATCGAAATACAATGATTTTCTATAATTATTTTTCTAGGAAATAATGATTATTGAACATTCTACTAGTGCATTTTATTTTATTCAAGAAACATTTTTAATGCTATTTTATTATTATTATTTTTTTTTTTTAAATCAAAATTATTTTTATTACTTTGCTTTTTCTATATTTATAATTTTATAAAATATTTGTGCAAATGAAAATTTTGTGTACAAAAATAAAATATAAGTGCATATTTTTAGAGCATATTTGTACTTTTTTAAGCGCATAAGTGCATGCATATATAGTATTTTTTAAGTGCATTAAGTTCTGAGCCCTAATAATAAAATTTTTGTAGTTGCTAAAATTGATATCTATTAATTTTAACTGAATGATTGTGGAGTTACTGATTTTATTTTTGACTTATTTTGAAAGTTGTGACTACAATTTTGAGAAACTATACTATTGTATGATTGTATATTTGTTTATACTTATATATTATGATCACTTAAAATTTTATATTATAAAAATATGTTTAATTATTTTTATAAAAATCTAAATTATCTTATTTATCAACCATTATGTTTTAAGATGCAAGGTTACAATTTAATATTTATCTATATTTATGGTAGTTTATTTATATTATTCAATAGAAAAATTAATATTAAAATATATTTGCAGAATTTACATTTCTATATTGACTATATTTTTTATAGTATGTTTGATTTATTAAAAAAAAAAAAAAATATGATATTTTAGTACTCAATTTAATTAATTATTAAAAATTTTAAGTATGAATAAAAAAATGTTATTACTAAACTTACTAATCTAATTATATTTGAATTCATTAATTAATAAAGTATAGTTTTTTATGTACTAAAGTTATATTAAGTTTTCTATATACTTAGTGATTATACATAATAGATAAATAAACAAACCTATTTAGATAAGTGAGACATGTCCTCTATAATGACACTTTCATTTTAAATGAGTATAGATAATTGCATTAGTTCATAATTTATTTTTAAAGATAATGTTCATTTTTGTTGCTATAAAATAAATTTCGACTAACCTAAATTAACAAATCATAATGAAATCAATTTACAAACCCCTATTATCCAATTTTAAATTTGAGGTAATATGTAGTATATCTTATGCAGTTTATAATTATATTTATAATGTGTTAAAATGTTATAAATTATGTGTATATTTAAGGTGGAAGGCATCAGAGGGATGATAGATAAGATTCAAGCTAATGTGGAAGAAGTGAAGAAAAAACACAGTGCAATTTTATCTGCTCCACAGACTGATGAAAGTAATAAAGTTTTATTTGAAATAAATTATTATTAATTTTGATGATGTATATATAACAATAATTTGATAGTTTTAAGTATTTATTAAAAACAAACTCTTTAAGTCACATGAAATGTTTTAAATAATAATCAATATACCTGTATTTAGCAGCTGATGTAGTTGGTATTTAAACAAAAAAAAATAAATATTATGAATAAAGTTATCTAGGTATATGAAGAAGCATAAACTATTAAATTATATATATATTTCAAATTTAAAAATAAAACTATTTTGATATATTACCTATTATTGAATAAAGTATGTATTTTATGATATTACTATTATGTTACATGCACAACAAATTAGAATCAATATCCTTTTCTTGGTGTATATTTATATATATAAACTAAATAAAAAGTCTATTTATTTTTAGAATTTTTTCCTATTTTTTCTTTTCAATATGTAAAGGGTTTATTTCACATTTATTTTGTTTATAGAGTATTATTTGTTTGTAATAATATAGTTGCATATTTTCATAAGAAACTTTATTATTCTATATTTTATTAACTCTTAAAACGTGAAGTATAAAAATAATTTAAATTTCTTAGTTTCTTTTCACTATTCTTCTTTCTCTTTTAGATTATAAATTTAAAAAATCAAACATTTTAATGTTAAAAAAAAGAAGAATGTATTTGATTCTTCTTCTCAAAAAGTCATACACTTAAGATATGTCATAAGTATAGTAGATGTTTGTTATGGTAGATATTAATGTTTCTAAGTTTTTTATAAATCCACAAATTCATTTTATTAATTTATGTATATTTTATAACACTTAATGTCTTATAATTATAATTTCCTGCACATTAATCTGTCCTGCTTGAGCACTGATTCTCAACATGGGTGATATGGCCCCCTGGTAGGTAATGAAGAGGTTCTGAGTGGAAGGGGTTAACTTGTATTTGGCATTTGGATGGTGTTGAGTATGATATATATTATGTAAATATATATCTATATTCCTATGTAATTATTTTCAACTATATGCTTTTTAAGCATACCATTTTAATTTTTTAGTTTTTCTTAGGAAGCGTTAAAAAATATTTTGCTTTTAAAGAGCCTACAACTTAATAAATATTGAAAATCACTGTGCTTAAAGGTTTATTGATTATTTAATGTAATATAATTTAAATTCTACTGTTTTGCTTTTCTTATGTTTAGTTTAGTTGAATTCATAAATTAGTTTTCTTCTATCGATATATATATTTTTTCTTTAGATAATATATGATAGTACTATAATAATATTTAATATTATTCATATGATGTATGATTTAACTAAGAATTGGTTAATGAATATTTTTTTATACAGAATTATTTCTTATTATCATAATTAAATCATAGTTGTAGATCGTTAAAACTTATTACTTATTAGTTATAATTTTTGATATTTGTTTTTTTTTCAAGATATAAAATTGAACTTTTCTATTTCAAAAGTTATTTCTAAAACATTAGCTTAATCAGTTAAGGTGGGGACAATTTTTTCTCTTGAGACGGTCATGAGCTAACAGTCACCCTGCCTAGGTTATCAAAATCTCTAGAGGCTTCAAATAATTTCCAACAATTTTCAATTGTTTTTTATGTTAAGAAAAAATATTGAGAAAATAAAAATAATAATATTTTTTGAGCAACTAGGTAATACATTAAATATTGGTTTCTCAAATATTTTTATTATTTTCATGTGCTTATTTATTTACATATTACGCATTTAAGAGTATGGCTAATGATCAATAAAAAATATTTAATATACATTTTTTAAAGAGAATACATTGTTTTATGTAACAAACGATTACAATTAATATTATTAAAAAATGGTAAATAAACATTGAGATTTAAATTACTACTTTTATTATAATCAATTTGTTAGACCTCATAATAGATTTTAACTAAATAACAAATCTGTAATTCAAATTTTTTAAATTTCTTAATAGAACATAATTATTCTCCATTCATTGACTACTAAAAGTATATATGAGGTTAAAACTGCCTTATGTTTTTTTCTAATTTTATGTTATATTTTTTACTTGCATTGGTCATATATGTCATGCATATTTGTCTGGGCTTACATATTTTGTATTGTGTCTTCTATCATGTAGTGTAAAAAATTAAATGATGATAATTGAAAAAAAAATTAAAGCTTTATTATTTTTTTAGAATAAAAAGTTAATTTTTCAATTAAAACACATTTTTAAATAGTTGAAAAAGGCGATCGTATTATTATTGTAATCATATTTGTTGTAAATAATGTTAGCATGATTGTCTGACTTAAATAAATTTAAAAATATTTCAAAAAGAATAAATAAATAGTTTTTAAATTTCATTGCTTCCTATTTTTATTAAAATTAAAAATTGGAAGTATAGTTGAAGACTTTTAATAATAATAAATAATTATATTATTCTAATCTTTACTGTTTATTTTGTTATAATACTTGTGTTGTTTATGTACCTAACAATATATTTTATTTTTCTTGTATGTAATTTTTAATTGAATTCTGAACATAGAATTATGTGGTTTAGGTATATTTTTTTATAATTTACTATAATTTGGTGAATTCTAAAAAATTAATATATTCTAAAATTATTTTTAATATAAAAATAAAATAAATGTATGAAATTTTTTTTTTAACTCTACAATGCAGTGTTATATCCAATTTATAATTTGTTCATTTTAATATATTAAAGTGATATAAATCTAAACATAAAAAGTATTAACACAATTCTTGTAATATTAAATATATCTCAGTTGGATGACGATATTGAAAAAAGCTTTAGAGTTTATAATAAGACTTATTAAGTCATAGGAGGTATCATAATAAAGAGTTAAAATTATTTCAAAATGTCCACTATTATTATTATTATGAGTGTACACGTTATAATTGATTATATAATAGTCTATTATATAATCAATGATGTTATGTACAAGTCGTGTTTCTTTAAATAGCAATAGTTATTTTAATCATCAAATTAGAATTTTTCAATTTTTTTGGAATAATTATTAATTATAAACCATGATCCTTAACCTAAAATTCACTGAGTTATAGTAATTTCTAATAAAAATAAAAAGGTCACTACATTTTATCATTTTTTCTTGTATTTGAGTATTGTTAATCTAATACTTTTTACTTAATACTTTATACATACATTTATATCATAGTTATTCAACTATAAGGTTTCTGTCCATTCTTCTTAACCTTTGGATAATTTACATTTTTTAATTTAATTCCGGACATAATATTTGGAAATAGATTTCATTTTTTATTATGTTCTTTTATTAAGATAGTGTACCGGTTCATAATAAAATCATATTAAAACAATATTTGGATTAAATATGTATTTGTATAAACGGCTTTAGTAAATTATATAAAAATAAACCAAAACCACGTCATTTTGTGTTTATAATTCAATTAAAAATGAAAAATAAGATATTTTGTGTATGACGTTTTTGTCTAACCCATATAATATACATATTTATAATTATTACACATTTCAGAGGTATTTAATAGTTCAATATCTATTAAGATATAATGTTTTACAATTTAATATTTTAAAACCACAAACAATTGATAAATCCGTTTTATTTGTCAATTTTGAAATTAAAGAACTATTATGTTTTCTAGTTTGATTATTTTATAAATTAATTTTATTAAATTTAATTCGAATTAAATACTATATCTAGTTAAAGTATTTCGTTTAACATATTAAGGTTAGATTAAATATAGTTCTTTAATGTTTAAAAAGAAAACAAGACATTTTATTTTATTTTATAACAATTAAAGTTATACGTATATATCATATTGTACCAATAGAATTTAATTTTGAATATTAGTCACTTAGCATCCTTGAGATCGAAAGTCGCTCACAGTAAATGATATTGGTGCCATAATATCAAATGTAAGCCTACTTGAACCCAATAAATAAACAACTTCTATAATTTCCTATCGTTCTTATCGTTCTAGGCGAAACGATTAACCATTCTGGCTGATCCATCAAAAAAAAAAAACCAACACTCTAATTTTGATAGTCATTAAATATTAGATTAGGAAAGAATTGTAACCCTTTTGCGCAACTCATCTTAAAATATATTCACCTGGTTACATTTTGATTTTTGAGAAAATTAACGTCATATATGTGGTTTATTTTAACTTCAGGTAGCTCTAACTGTTAGGTGCATTAGGGGGACTATAGAGGATCCAGTGGACCTATAATGGTGTAGGTGTTTAGTTAGTTGTTCGGTTATCTGGAACATGTAAAGTATAATATAGCAGAACTTGGTTGATAAATTCTTGGTTGATCACGTATCCAGGAATTAGTGACGTTAGACGCAGCTTAATTGCAACGCTGAAAGACAACTAAAATTAATTACTTTGCTATATTTTCCTTTGATTTGATGTTTAAATACGTTAAATTGATCTGTTTTTAAGTGAAACATAATAATTTAATGCACGTATAACGCACTTAGAACTTCGAGGAGTTATCATATTCAGTGATACTTTTAAAATATATCGGTTTTTAAAAAATTAATCAAAAACTGTCGGTAATATTTAATTTAAATGGATAAAGTTGAGATTATTTTTTAAAAATTGTAAATATTGTATTTAAAAAGAAAATGATCTATAAATGTTGTACTTTAATATTAAAATATGTTTTTTTCTAATTTACTATCAAAAAATTCGATCAAATTATTTTGTAATTTGCTGAATTACACAGCTTGATGCTAGTATAAGATTTATTAATGTTTACATAAGCTGTCAAATACGAAACTAGTGCATAGAATTCGGCAAGTTACACAAATATTTCTAAGATAAAGTAGATAATAAGTTAGTATTTATTATCATTGTATAATACAACAAAAATGCTTGTCAGTTTGACTAAGTCGTTTGAATTTTATCAAAGTATCTTAAAATGTACATATCATTTTCAACAAGTGGTTCTTATAATATAAAAGTTCAAAAAGTACGCGACTTAAATTAAAATAACTTCATTTATGCATTAACACTAAACATCTAGGCCGGATGATCCTGTAATTAAATAAGCTACAGTAGAACCCCTCTAATCCGTCACCATCGGGACTGGGAGTGTGGTCGGATTATCAGAATATAAAGAAACATTTGAAGACAAAATGTTACCAAATTTTTTTTATTAAATTATTTTAAATATTTTTTTTAATTACATACATATATTAAATTAAATAAATAATTAAATAATAAAATAAATAAGAAATAGATAAATAGTAAAAGGGATATTCATTTTATAAATATATCTAGCCACATATTATAAATTGGAAAATCCATATTCATATCGATAATACAGTGGTCGGGTCAACCGGTGGACTAACCGCTGGTGAACGAGAGGGGTTCTACTGTATTTGACAGGGGTGACGATCCTTTTTTGGGTCAAATGCCAAATTTTTCCAATCAAAGTTTTGAAAATCGTTCTCGTGTCTAAAAGAAATAATATTTTCTAATGATAAAAATAGAATTATAGATTTTTCTCATTAAGTAGGCACATAATTTTTGTAATTTTATAAATGATGTTTTATTAAATATCATTAAATTTGGTGTTATATATATATAATTATTTTAAGCTGTTCTTTAGCAGATAACATTTTGATGTCAGGAGTGTACTTTGTCATTTTTAGGGAAACACAAATAGCAGTTGTTTCATTGATCAAACCATTTCTTTCCTTTGATTTAATTATATTCATTGTAAAGAATAAACTTTTTTAATCATACGTTGACGAAAAAATTGAAAGTATAAAGAATATTATCATTTTTAAAATTTATATAATTTAGTTCTTGGTATTTCTTATAACTAAAATTGTATAATTAGCATAATTTATTTTTGTGTACAATTTTTAATAATTTTACTTTTTCGCGTGCTATTGAAAGTTGGTCACCTTTAGCACACGTGCCATAAGTTCACCACCCCTGCTTTAGGGGTACCACAGGCGTGCGCAGACCTGCAATAATTTCGGGCTCTATCTTAACAAAATATGTATGTACATTTAATTAATAATTAAATAAACGTAACGTTAATTTTCTATTTGATAATATATATTAGCTTCAATCAATATGTTTTCCTTGTATCTTGTATATTTTTCTCAGATAGCTACAATTATTTATTATTTCTACTTTAGTAGTCAACTGTTGGCTGTTGTATCGTCAAAAGAAGTTTTCTCATGAAAATTTAGAAAATTTAATTTTAGTTTCTCCATTACGAAACATAATTTATCTTTTACTAGATATTTTAATGTATATTACATTCAATTTGAGCAGCATCAGTTGGGCCCGTTACTCTTAGACTGTATTATAAATACTTATCTTAGGGTCCTATTAACAACATTTCGGGGGTGCCCGAGCATACCCGGCTCTCCCCGTGCGAACGCCTATGGGGGATACCATAATAATTTTTAAAACAATATCAAAATTTTTATTTTTCATAATGTATATGGAAAATATGTTTTTCTTAAAATTTAAGAAACACATTATATTGTGCATATTGTATATCATTTAATGATATCATCAATTTTTTGTACCGGATTTGGATTGGTTTTTTTTTTTTTTTTAAAGTAATTTTGATTGTATAGACGGTCTTAAATCCAAATTCAATTTAATTGTAATTAATTGAAATTTAAAAAAAGAATGAAGAAACTAACATTTTTTTATTTTTTACATTTCTATATATAGTTTAAATACAATTTCTTTACCGATCAACTTCACCTGTATACATTTTTCCAGTTTTTGGTTACTTATGAAATATTTTATTTTGTTTAATGCATTGATTTTAATAATTGTAAATTAAGGCGTATGTAAATATTAGTATAGTGTAAATAAATATCATTGGAATATACCACAACTCTCTGCTTTTTTTAACTTATAATTTTTATTTACATTGAAATACTAATTTCATTAATTTAAAATAGTGAAATATTTTTTATACTAAGTTCAGTTTGTTTTTATTAGTATATAATTATTTTATTTAAAATTAATTAATTTATATATAATTTAGTACAGTGGTTCCCAACAACCTTTTTGAAACTATTACTCATAAGTCAGGTTAGATATTAACAAATACCCCTCCCTCCCAAAAAAAAGTTAAGTAAAAAATAACCAAAGCAAAATATATATTATGATTATAATTATAATTTATTTTAATTTTTCAAACAAAGAAAACAAGAGTTTATTATAACCAATGAATAACGGTAATGAACTTTAATGAGACAGTTCATATTGCTTTTTTCTAACAATTTGTTTAATATTTTGTTCAGTTTCAGTCAATGCACATCTTATGTCGTGTTCCAAGTTCAATAGGTGTTTTTCTTTTGGTTTCATTCTTACCATTGTTGAAAATCCACTTTCGCACCTATACATTGTAAAAAAAAGGATCAGTATTTTCAAGGCTTTTTCTGATAATGGATACTCACCACCAATTTTTCGCCAAAATGTTGCTAGTTGTGCGTTTTCAAAATCTATTTTCTGTGTGTTGTTTTCAAGAAGTCGTAAAAACTGTAATTTGACATAAATTTCAATATTTGGAAATACATTTTCGTTCACTGAAAAGGGTCTTACCAATCAAGCATTTACTTGAGGATTTTTCAAATCTAGAAAATATTTACCGATTGAATCTATTTACTACTGGTAACAAGTGAAGAGCTATTAGGTCTGTGAATGAGCATTTTTCATTTCTTTCGTCAAGCACCATTGTTAGTTCTGGGAACATTGAAAAGTCCTCGACTTCAGTTCTGCCTTGGTAAAGTTGTAATTTACGAAGAAAACTGCCAACCTTATCTTGAGCAGTTAAAATATTCGTCATATTTCCTTGAAAACTGAGGTTAAATGTATTTATTTATCCGAAGAAATCCGCAAGATATGTTAGTTTAGAAATAAATACATTATCTGTTATTTGGGCGTGAAACTCTTCTTTACCTTCCCTGATTTTTTCTTTTCTAGAAACAAAGCAATTTCCTTTCGAAGTTCAAGCACTCGGTGCGTCACGACAACCAACGCACCCTTGTGTGGAACAAGACGTCGAATTCTCCTCTCAGTTCATTACATAAGTCCTTAAAAACTCTTGTTTTTGTTGCACTGCTTCGGATGTAGTTAACAATTTTCACTACATGAGTAAATGTGTCCAATAAATCAGGTGGAAGAGTTTGAACTGCCAAAGTATAACGGTGGATAATGCAAACGGAGCAAATTCTTTCATTAATGTTTGGAAATCAGAATGAATGCCCAACATGGCTGGTGCTCCATCTGTACAGACACCTATTAACTTTGACCACTGCAGCTCGTTTTCATCGAAAAATGTTTTCACTGTTCAAAAACATCTTCCTCGCCTGTAGTAGTGTTCAGTGATTCTGAGAATAAGCATTATTTTTTTAACCCTTAACTGGTGAGGTGATAACATTTTCCTGGAGGAGGGGTCTACCAGACGCAATTAAAAATAAAAAAAATTGAAAATGTAGCATTTTTTTATTCGTAATATCATCTATTAATACACTTAAAGATCTTTAAATGACGTTTTTACTGCAAACCATCAAATTAGGTAAAAATAATATTTCTAAAAATGCCACTTAAAATTTATATTTTCAAATTCTACAGTTGAATTTTTTTATTAAGCATGCAATACTACAAATGCTGAAAAAAATAATAATAATAAAAGTAAAAATTTGAAAGTTATGTGCAGTTTTAAATATTCCTTATTTTTTCTGTTCACATTCTGGGCATAAATTGACTCGACATATTATATGAAGCTCATCGTATTTAGATAGAAGTTGTAAAATTTGTTCAGACCCTCGTATAATATCAAATTAATTATTTCTTTCGTACGGTTGGCAACACTGATTAAGTTTAAAATTTAAAACCATTAAATAAAATATTGATATTTTATATTAATAGGATTTAAAATGTGTAGAGAATTATACAAAAAAAAAAAAAAATCCAAGAAATTCAAAATAATGTAATATTAGAAGTATTATTTGAAGGTAATAAAATTATATTAGGACATAAGATAGATACTCCCCATAACATTAACAACAATATTATATTATTGTTATTATTAATTTATATTTTTATTTTTTTTTATAATTAAATTATTATTAATATTATACTATTATTATTATATTATATATTTATTACAATTACATTTAGGCTGGCAACAAACTATTTTTCGTCAATTTTTTTTAATTTACCTATAATTTTTTGATCCTTTATATTCAGCTCTTCAAATCCCGGTTTCATTATACAAAATATGTCTCCCCAGCATTTCAGTCCGAGTATGAATCTACTAACGTCTTGTCCCATAATAACGGCCTCTCTTCTACTGATGTTATCAAAAGATTAACGTTCGAAATATCTTCTTCAAGAATATACATTTTTTTTCATCCATTGAGAACATTTTGAAATTGATTGACATTGCAATTTGACTAGTAGCACAAACACGATTACTATTATCAACGATAAATAACAAACTGTCTGACTGTCGCGCGATTATTACGGCCAATGTGAGGCCAGTCATTTAATTCAGTGCATATTAACAGGAAATACCTATCGTACGGTATAGTCAGAGCCGCATTTAAGGGGGGGGGGCCCTGACTACAACTGCCCCGGATGCCAGTTTTTTGAGGGCGCCAAAATTTTGTGGTCGGAAATTTTCTCAATTGTGAATTATTGAACTTTTAAAATTATATTGAAATTATAATTTTTTTTTAACAGTATTATAAATTAATGTTAATGTATTTCATTTATTAATATATATATATAAAATATTAGTTCCCAAATTTGTTGTGATAATGTCAATAAACATAAGTTATTTATAATAATTCGGCGTATTATGTTATCGCGTGCGGTGGCGTGCCTACTACACAAAAATTGCATTGATTTTAGAATATCTAAACGGTTTATGATGATCCAGCTCCAATATTTTCCGTGGATAGGCCCCTTAGAGGGGCATCAATTTTTTTATTTTTTTTTGGCCGGGGCGCAAAATTACTAAATATGGCACTGGGTATAGTCAAGGTGCACGCGACAGTTTTAGAAATATCGCGCCATAATTTTACTGCGTGACATTCGTGTGTTGTGTTCTATTCATTTTAATGTACTTTAACAAAACGCGCAGTAAAATAACGCTAGTGTGTTATCAGCCTTACAGTCATAGTACACATGACTAAATAAATAATTAGTACTTAAAATTAAAATAAATAGTTTAACATTAACCTCTCAAAAAATCGTGTTTTATTCCTTGGCAGGGGCGTATTTAAGGTCCGGTCAAACAGAAAGTGGACTGTTCGTGCGGCCAGGCCGCTAGTCTGCTGCGGGCGTGTACACTATTTAAATACATCATGCTAGTTAGTTTAACAGACGGCGGCCTACCGCGGCAGACAAACTGGTTGAATTTTTTCACAAAGTTCGCGGTGGACTCGAATAAAATGTATACCTACATTATACATAATAAAAACAATATATTATATTTTAAATATAAATTATATTATATATAGATAATATAATAAAAACATTATACATTATAATAATAATAACTAATAATATTTTAATAATTTTACTATACTAACTAGTCAAACAGTGGCGGCGCGAAATATTTTACTTCATGAGTCCTGTTAGGATTTTGCCCACCCACTCACCTAAAAAAAATTTAATGTTAGCTTGTAAAAAAAGCTCCCTTTTCTCAAATACATATTTACGAATACCCACTCGATACCCAATTGTCAATATCCACCCACTTACCTACCCACTGACTTGAGTCCAGGGACTCAAAAATCTGCCGTCACGCCGCCACTGTAGTTAAGTATAATATTATTAGAATCAAAATTCTTAAAAAACTTCAATTAAACTAATAGTAAATTCTAGAAACTATCAATGATATTAATAACAACATCAAAATAACTTATTTTGATACAAGTAATAAAGAAAATATATAATATTGTGTTTAAGCTATAAATTGAAATGAAGTACTTCATTTAAAACTGAGCACCGAAAAAGAACGATAGTTGATGAAACCGAATGATTGATTGATCTTGTGTGAGAATGCATTTATTTGTATGATAACCAGATTATAAAGATGTTGTTAAAAGCCATTTTCTTTTTTTTCTTCTTGCCTGACTTAAAGCAAGTTGAAGAAGCAATTCTTCTTCTTCGTCGGAAGAACTGCTTGACATTTTATAATATGAAAACAGAAAAGTGAAAAAGTAAAAATAAATAACCAGCATTACACTTTAGTGCAGTTTTCAAAATGATTCGCTTAAATTTTCCGATTTCTGATTGACAGGACCTTAGACTTAACCTAACCTTGGATTTTCTTTTAGGAGGAGGTGATTCAAATTTTTTTTTTAATTCAGGCACAAAATGTACAAGTAAAATTTTTGTAATATTTTAATCAGGTTGATCCTTAATATTAGTGTTTTTTTTTTTTTTTTAACTAATGCCGGATCCACTTTGAATCGACTTTAGTGTGTAGTTCTTTTTTAACACCTGTCTGTGTTTTGAAAGTAACTCCATTTTATTCTATTATAGTTATGTCATACAATTATTGATTATATTAGGCAGCATGTTTATTAGGTTAGGTATGCGTAATAACAAAATTTATAACTTTGAATGGGTTACATTATGAGATTGTGATTTATGATATAGAGGTTTGATTAAAAGAGTTAAATGCTGATGTCAAAACTCATAATGGTGTGTCTGGTGTCCTACTCTCATTTTTTGCTTGACATTGATCTTGAAAAATGTTGACTTTATGTTTTTAAAATCATCTTCACTATATCACTTAAAGCAAGAAAAGATTTACTTTTTATGTAAAGGGTGTTCGAACATAGGGAAGCTATTGAGAAGAGTGTATTATTATATTTGAAAGTGATTATCATAGCATTCTAAGAATAATAAATGGAGATAATTTTATAATTTACAGCTTTCTTTTAAAATGTATATATATAATTGTATATATATATATATATAATTGACTTCTTTATTGAATATTTAATTGATAAAAAAAATATTTAAAGTGGAGTTAAATATATTCTTGTGAGTATTGTAGCAATAAATTGTACTGTTGTAATATGCAAACTATAACCAATATTTTGATTCATTTCTTAAATAACTTTAAATTTATAAATAATGAAAATTAAATTACTGTACTAAAAAAAATAATTAATTTTTCATCACAATTAATTTAAAATATAGTTTGTTATTAATAACTAAGGTTCAGGGGATATATTCTACACAAACTGTAGGAAATATGCATCTCATATGCACTTAAAATAATTAAAATATGCAACTACATTTTTTTATAATAGAAAATTAAAAAAATTAATTTAATATGATTTTTTAAATTTTAAATGAATATAATTTTTTATTCAGTTAGTTTTGGCAATAAAACTCTAATAAGTTTAAAATTATAATATTACTCTGTATGATCAAATTCTTTTTTTTTTTTGATTTTTTCCTTTTACAATGAAATAAGGTTTAGTATTATAAAAAATGTAATAAAAAAAAATTGTTAACCTTTAGAATGAATTCATTTCACATAAAACAAAATATAAAAATAAGTAGTAAATATATTCGAAATAACTATTAAAATTCAAAAATCTATCTAATATGTAATTTGCCAAAAACTGGGCAAAATATGCAAAATTATCCAATGAAAAATCTGTTGCCAACTAATTTATATGTTAGCTCTGTTTTAAATATTTTATAAGTTAAAAAAAAATAGTTTTAATAGTACTTCTTAAAATGATAGATAAATTATATAAATTCTATAGCCCTCTAATTGATAACTATTAAAATTGAAAATCTATGTATAAAGAGGGATGTAAAGAAGTTCAATATAATTTTTAGTTTATAAGGGAGCTCTATTTAAAATAATTTTAGAATATAATTAAATGACAGACTACTTTTTTATTTTAAAATAACACACTATCTAATACTTTATAAAATCATAAAAATGAATATAATTTTAAATTATAAAATAAATAATTATTAATAATAAATAATTTATATATGTACTAGAAATTTAAAAATGTTAATTATGAAAATTATGATTTTTATCTAAAACAGAAAAAAATTTTATATATGTAGAATTGCTTATATTTCCATGAAATACTATTTTAAAGTTATAATATACAATATAACATGTTTATTAATAAATTAATATTTTGTTATTAGAGGTAAAACAAGAATTGGAAGATCTTATGGTGGATATAAAAAAAACTGCTAATAGAGTTCGTGCCAAACTCAAAGGTTATTTGATATTTTAATCAATCAATTTATATTATTTTGAAATAAGTGAATAAAAATAAAATTTTATTTTATTTAGAAATTGAACAGAATATAGAAGCAGAAGAGCAATCGAACAAATCGTCAGCAGATTTAAGAATACGCAAAACACAACATTCAACATTATCACGTAAATTTGTTGAAGTTATGACCGAATATAACCGTACACAGACAGATTATAGAGAACGTTGTAAAGGCCGAATTCAGCGGCAATTAGAAATAAGTAAGAATTTAGTGACTATTTTATACTAAATTCTAAACAGGAAACTTGATCACATTTACCCAAAAATAAATTGTTTGAGATTAATGATTAAATAATAGATCTATTATTTTTAACAAATAGGTAATAATTTAAAATGTATTATTTTTTCTAATTTATTTTATTTTGTTTTATTTTTGCTAATTAAGTATTATTAAATTATAGCGGGAAGAACAACTACTAATGACGAACTTGAAGAAATGTTAGAACAAGGGAACCCAGCTGTGTTCACACAAGGAGTAATTATAGAAATAAATTAATATTAATAGTTTTTTTTAATATAATTTAAATACTAGATAATTATGGAAACACAACAAGCTAGACAGACATTAGCTGATATTGAAGCCAGACATGCAGACATAATAAAATTAGAGAATTCTATCCGAGAACTCCATGATATGTTCATGGACATGGCCATGTTGGTAGAAAATCAGGTATATATTTTAAATATTTTACAAATAATATTTAGATTCTGAGTGAAGGAAGGAAGTGGTTCATAGTGGGCTCATAAATTTGGTTTATAAATAGTTTTCTGGTTTTCCTATAGGTTGAAAATAATGACAGAAATTTTACTTTTGGACTTTCTCACTAGTTTTAGAAAAATATACCATAATTGTACTTCTTATATATATTACAGACATAAACTTATATGTATATATATATTATATAATAAAATTATTAGTATAATTTAAAAAATAAATCTTTAATAAAAATAAATAAAGTAAAAATGTTGATAAGAATATAATTCTAATTAAATATTCAGTTTATAAATGTACGATATCATTAAATTACCAAACCAACACAATTAAACCAATCTGAACTAAAGAAATTATAATTTCTTAAAATAAAAATTTTTTTTAATTAGAGTTAAATAAACTTGCAAGACTTAAAATAATTTTACTATTAACATGTAAATTTAATCTGTTTTATGTAAATAATTTTCAAATTAATATATTTTTTTGTAAATGATTAATATTGAATTTTTTTTTTAAATTTATACTAAACTGTATTTCTCTCAACATAATTGACCAAAAGTAATAAATAATAATTTATTTTTAAAAAATAAATTATAATATTAGACTTTGTCTTGTTATGGAAATATTTAAATTTTAAGTTGAATCATTATCAAAAGTAAGGTAACTTGATATGTTTTTTCTCTACATATTTCATTAACTCTCAAATTTTAATATTAAAAACAAATTAATTACATACACATAGTTGACAAGCATGATCGAAAATACTTTTAAGTATTATTGGATTGTTCATTTATCTTATAATTACCTAATATATAAAAAGAAATATAATCTATTATTTAAAGTAATTAAACAAGTTTTTTTTAATATCTATGAAGTAATTTTTTGTTATATGTCTAGAAATTATGAAATAAAGTTAGTTATAATAATTTAAAAATGAAAAACAAAACTAGGGCGAAATGATTGATCGAATTGAATATCATGTTGAACATGCCGTGGATTATGTACAGACGGCCACTCAAGATACTAAGAAAGCATTAAAATATCAAAGCAAAGCGAGAAGAGTAAGTCAAAAGGCGTAGAAGTTTACAATGGTCCCACTCGCTTTGCTGTATGCATTTATTTGTTTTTGTAGGTTCATATGTTTTATTAAACATTGGTTTTTTAGTTAGAGAAATTAAGTAAAAAATATTAGTTTTTAGTTTGTAAAAAAAAATTGATTTCCATATAACTATTATTTTTAAATTAATTTAAGTATTTTATAAATACAAATATTGACATGGTCATAATTGCAAATCAATGTATAATGATAATTTTATATTTTTATTGATTTGGAAATCAATTTATTTGTATTTTTATTATTAATAAACATTATTTTGTTTTGTTTTTTCCTTTTTAAAATATTTCGCTTAATTTTGATTTTTCTGTTTTTGTGTGAATAATTTTGGGTTTTTCATATTAAAATTCCACATTTATTCCAATCTTGCTCCATTTGAAATCGTCCAAAAAAAAAAAAAAAAAAAAACATTTAGGGTGAACTTATTGATAGAATAGAATATCATGTATCATTCACTGTTGAAAAAGTAGCTGATGGAAAAAAAGAGCTACATGATGCTGATGAGTATCATAAAGAATCACAAAAAGTAAGTTTATACAAATTGAATATTTTTTTCAACTTAATATAGTAATAATAGCGATTATTCAAAAATTATAACATAATAAATTAATAATAAAATAATTAAACATATACACTTTAATTCGTGTATACTTTTTTATTTATAAAAAAGTATAGATGAAAGATAAACAAATGGGAACCTTTTTTTTTTTTTTGTATAAATATATTTTTAATCAAAATATTGCCACTTCAGGATACAATGTAATAAAAAGAAAGGCAAGTTCATTTGTGTCCATTCTATTATTAATTATCTAATTTGAATTTACATTTTTTAGGATAAAAATTATGGTTAATATTATTTTTGCTTTTTATTAGTCACGTATTTATCATATTTAACAAATTATAGTTAAATGCACTGTTTTATTATTTTTATTTTTAAACACTTTTTTTTTTTTTGCTTATGCTATTTATCAGCTTTCCCATTTATGTTTTAAATAATTAAAAAAAGAAAAAATTAATTAATTTATATTGATACTAATACTTAATTATTGTTTTTAATATATTAGAAGAAAATTATGATCTTGATATGCTTGACAATTCTCATTGTTCTTCTCGGCGGATTTGTGATGAGTTTCCTTCCCAAGTTCCCTTAATATTTAAATCTACGTGAAAACAAGTAAGGATATTTAAGCTATTTGTTTTAAAAATAAACTAATCGTACAGTTTAATCAATTTAAATTATTCGATAGGAGCAACATTTTGTTTTATGTATTATGATATCTTACATATGTGTGTATATATATATTCTTTAAAAAATCATATTTTTAATTTATAAATACATTTGTGTTTAATTATTAAATTATAAGGTATTGATTATAAGGTTTAATTACATATATATATATTTTTTATAAGCTCTAATAATCAGTCATTTATAAGGGCAATATATAATAAATTCAATGTATTTCATATTTTATGACTGGTGTTTTGCTGGAATTGGTTATTGATAAAATATTAAAGTTAAATTATTATTATTATTTTTTCTTTATATAGCGTGTTATGTTATACATTTAATAAATGTATGCTACACAACTATTTTATTTTCACAATTTATTATTTATTAAGTATAGTTAAAAACTATGATACTTCATATGCTAGAAAGGAAGTTCTATTTTTTTTTAAATCTTTGGACTAGATTATTTGATATTTGATATCAATAATTTATTGATATAAAAAAGAATTAATAAAATAAAATATTTAGAATTTTTGATTCATACTCTTATATAAATATAACATATGATTATTTTATTACTTTATATTAGCTTGATTAATTTGAATAATTTACAGAGCAATTTTTTGACGGTTACATCCGGCAGAGCAGTCACTCAATACATACTAGTTCTTCGGCTTGTAAAGACTGGAATAGTGTACGAAAAACAATATTTAATTAATTTTATTTATTTTATTTTATTTCCTTTTCCTGCCTCTAAAAGAAAAAAAAGTCCATGTGATTTATTTAATATTGCTATTTGTCCTGTTTTAAAAGTAACTATTAATATTTATTGTTTTTAAAAACCTCTTTCTTAATTATTATAGTTATATTGTTATTGATAAAATTATTAGATTTTTAAAACCAATTTATATATATAATAATTAATTACTATTTATTATTATAATATAGACATTCATGTGATAATTCGTTAAGATATTCGAAAATGTTGGCTTCCTCGTTTTATCATTTTATAATTTCTGCAGTGCAATGCGTAGGCGAATTGGAAATAATGTCAATTTTTAAATAAAAAAAAAAAAATAGTTGTTTTGTTCTACTTAAGTATTATTCAGTTTATGCTTTAGAAGGACTAATGTATTGTATTAAAATTGATTTTTAAATTATTATTTTTAATATTAGTTATAGTAAATCCCATAATAGTTTTAAATAAGTAAAAGTGCCTTGGAGTATATAGCCATCAAATACCAACAGTAATTTAGATATTAACGCTTATTAATATTCGAAAATGCGTATTATTGTCAATATTAATGTACATTATCTATGTATTATTATTGTTATAATTCTAAATTTAATGGTTTTTTTAAGTATTATTTTTTGATTTGAAATCGATATTTTCAGTTTTCCTTTACCTTTTAATTGAAATAAAATGATTAATAAATAAACTGTTGGAAATTAATTAATATCCCTTTAAAATTTCAAAAAATGTTTACATGATATATGTTAATCCAAACATATAATTTTTATGTCTCAATTTACTACAATTTTAACATTTAAATGGAAATCGCTCAACATATTATATTATTTATTTCTGAGAAATATCTTTTTTTAAATTATAATTTTAAACACATCTTGTTCGACACCATAATGATCTTCATCTTTTTTTTTTTTCCTGTGTAAGAGTGTTACCTATTTTTATTTTTAATAACTACTACTAGTATTTTCGTAATTAATTTTTTTAAACTTATTTAACATTCAAAATGTAATTTTAAAGATATTTGGTACTATGCTTTTTTCTTGATATTCTATGTTTTTTAGTCACATTCGTTAATACAGAATTTTTTTACCATGTAATTTAAACTAGATAAAAATTAAAATACAACTTTAATGTAAATACATTTAATTATACTATACATTTTTTGCCATTTTTCTGTTATTGTGTTCTAATCAAATTACAAAAATAATAATTTATTCAATTTTTAGAAAAAATAGACTATACATTATATATTTCATAACTTTTCACTTTTATTTGTGTTTTTGTTTTATTTGATTATTATTTGTTTAATGATAAAAATGTATACTACATTTTGAATCAGAAAACACAATTTTATAGTTTAGATAACTTTTTTTATAATTATTATTATTATTATTATTATTATTATTATTATTATTATTATTATTATAGAATATTACGAGTAAAATATAAAGAATTGTACAGTGAAAAATTGTTTCTTGTTAAATTTGTTGATCTTTGCCTATAATTGTAGTGAAGATACTAAATTTTTTTTAATGTTTAAGTGTTAATATTGTAAAAATAGTGCAATTTAAGTCTTTTTAATAAAACAATTTGTTTTTATTAGTTATTAAGAGAGCATTTTATTAAATGATACAGAAAATCATCATTAAGATTTTTTTCTTTTTTTAAATTCTTACAGCCTAAGTTAATATACAATTAGTACGTCAATTTTTGTTTTTAATTTATTTGTAACTAAAATAGGGCCATGACAAATAGTTTTTCTTTTTGCACATTTAGCTTTACAATAAATTCAATTGAACAATGAAATTTGATATTTGAAAGAAAATAATGTTAGTGTTCTAATCACCATTTACCCAATGGGCACTTAATATATTCCAATGTCATTTTTCTTTTGTCAATATAACTTGTACTTAACACAGCAATTTTGTGTACTTTGTTTTAACACATAGTCCATCATATTTTTTAAACAAAATCATACTACCTATTTAATTGTAGTTCTAGTAACATTTTAAAATGTTTTTCTGTTTTACTTGAAGTATTTAAATTTTTACTATACATATTATATTTTTTGTATGATCTATATAGTTTAAAGTAAAATATTATTGTAGATTTTTTTTTCTATAAACAATGTTGATTACTGGTCATTAAAAAGTAAATTTTACTTATTTACCATTGTCAGAAATCATGATATTGTATTTACTTTTTAATTTTATCTGATAATAACTCATTATAAATTAATATCAAATTGGTAATAAACTCGTAATAATGTATTAATTTATTTGTCGTTATTAATGTAATTGTATTTCAGGCCATTTATCACATTCTCAACTTTATATATTTCTCCCACCCGTTGATGTTAATAATCCAACAAAATATTTATAATTTTTGTCTGTATTTTTTAGATTATTAAATATTTTATTTTGAATATACCTCTCCCTATGATTCATCAATTCTTGTATTCTTACTTAAGTATGAGCAGTGAAAGAAACTTAAAAATTAATTACCTGATAAAAATTGTTTTAATTTTGAAAAATACTATTTTAAATTAAATAACATTATTACAATTTAAAAAGTATGAAATAAAATTTAAAATTTTGTTCGATTTTTTAGAAAACCAAAAAATTATATTTCATTTATACATGTAAAAAAAGAACAGTAAAAAAAAAAAGTGGCAAAGGAGAAAAAGAGACATTTTTAGTGGGCTGATACTGAATACTTTGGACACTCGTACAGAAAAGTCAAATTGTAAAGTGAAGTAATTGCACGTAGTATTAATTTGTCACAAGAAGCTTTTTGAAGTGTCAATATGGTCTGTGCGGACCTTTGGCCAAGAAATGGAATGCAAGCACTGATGGTCAAGAGCACGTCAAAGGATTTTGTGCCCTTGTTTATATTAGGAAGTATGGCGAATGGAACTTGGATTAGTCCTTTGAAGATTTGACCTACATAGAATGTTAATTGTGTATTTTTGGATTAGGCCTTATAATTTGAATTGTGTTGTCTATGTGTTATCAAAAGAATCATTATTTATTTATATATAGTATTTTAAATTATCTAATGGTTAACGTCTTTATTTTTTTAATGTTAAAATTTAACATTTTTCGAATTTTCTTTTGTTTTAATTGGAAACTTCTTTTTGAAAATCCATTTTCACAATTTAAATTTAAATGTTATATAATTCTATCGTTCTAAGTAATAAACATATATATTAAAAAAATTTAGCTTACTATAAAAATGTACAGTACTATGGAATTAATTCATGAATTATGATATGTACTAAAACTTAAAATATATTTGGGATTTATCATTCATATGATTTTTATTAAAAAAAAAAAAAAATTAGACCCACAATAACCTTAGTTAAATGTATTTTCATTGTATTAGATTTTATTCTAGCATGTCATTAGTTTGCTACCTCTGGAATTTGATAATGAATACTACAAAGCATGCCAAGGAACAGAATAGATTTGATCTATTTTGTGCCTCTATTATCTATGAACTTTGATTGCATGCATGAAATTAATGTAAGTAATTGTGATAAATAGATAATTTTGAAGCATTTACTGGGAAATTTTTTTTTTTAAGTTTGAAAAAGTTGTTTTTCATACTGTTTACTATTTAAATAATTTATAATTTACCTTTTATTTATCATAAAACGCAATAACAAAGCTATGTACCACATTATTTTAAAATGTTCGGTGTTATCATCATAAATATTTTATCCTTATTCTATTTTTTAATTTACATTTTTGAAAACCATGGTTTTTAAATTATTTATGAAATCATGAATTAAATTGTATTCTTTTTTTATAATAAAAAATAATTCTATTTTTTTGACCTAAGGATTATTAGCTTTTAGGAGACATAATAAATATATAATAGTAACTTAAATTTTGAGTGTAATATAATGTAGATATATAATTGGGTTATACTATGAATTACTTGAGGCTTACTTTAAATTTACAATTTAAATATTCAAAACGGCTAAAGCTTTGTTTTATACGTTCTTAAAATGTTATTATTATCTGTCCTACGCATAGTTTAGATCAGCGATTCTCAATATTTTTGAGGCTAGACCCCCTACAATGTCACCAAGATTTTGATAGGCTTTTATATTATGATAACATTAGAAAGTAGTAATAAATTAATATGATTATTATAACGTTTTTGTGGTAATCCTAAACTTTTATCAATTGTAATTCTTATCAATGATTATCATAATGATGTTAATATAAACATCTTGCTATACTTATTTCATACTTATATATTAATAATTATGTTAGTTATTAGAATTATGTTTGTAGACAATTATGTTTTGGGGCTATAGCATTTATTTTTAGAATATCTACTCTTATTCAACTATAATTAATACTACGAAGTTATTTTAATATAGTTTCTATTGAATATGGAATATCCTCATAGTTACTCATAGTACATGATATTATCATGTATATATTATATACTAGTATATAGTGTACAAAAATCCTAATAAATTACTTTTATCATTAATTTAAATGCCTTCAATTAAAAAGGTCGAAACATCCGCGTACTAGGGGCTAATCACAGGTAGTGTACTAGTTAGATCCCGGATTTTTATAGGTACTACACTGGTTGGGTCCTGAATTATTTTATGTATTACAAT
>NW_020272885.1:235974-352004 GCF_003268045.1 Sipha flava
ATTTTTAACCGTTAAATAACTTCATTCAAAACTAATTTAAGAATATTATTTTTTTTATAAAAGAAAATAATATAATGTATATAATATATGAATATGCGTTTTTAGTTGTATACCTAATTAACCTTTAAGGGATTTTCAATTATTTTTCTTTTAAATTTATTTTGTTTTTTTCCGTATTAATATATTCTAAAAAACAGTGGTTTTTATTTTTATTTTCTTTTTATTTACATATTTTATACAATGATTTTTGTCCTTGCAAATTAAAAATAAATTATTTATTTATAAACAAAGTCTTATGTTTTAGTTCTTATGTAGGTAGTTAGCAAAGTTATGCGCGGGTTTGAACATAATGAGCATAAATAATTATCCCTTAACGTTTACACTACACCTACATGAGCAACATAGTGTGGGACAGAAATTACTAATATATATTATGTTTAATATTATACCCCTTTGCTATATAAAACTAATTTGTATATTCTAATTAAATAGTATTATTGTAAGATTAGCTATTTCTAAATTTAAAAAATGTTCCTAAAAATTACACTTTTAAATACTTAAATTTGATTGAAAAAATGAAATCTTTATAAATATATTTAATTAAATATTTTCTGTATTTTAGATTAACAAAATAACAAATATATAGGTATGTTGTTATTTTTGCCACTTATTTAAAGTATAATGTTTATGTTATACCTTTTTTTTTTATTATTATTATTATTATTATTATTAAAAATCCATCCCGCTGGAAGGATCTACATATATTTTTATTTTCAGACCTAAGTAATCCGATTTTATCTCATAGATTTTGGAATGCCAGAAAATATTATGCATAAAATCTGGGTATGATAGAATTGAGTAAAAAAAATATTCAATCATAAAAACTGTAAGAAAATTATATTTACTTGTTATTTCTTTTTACTGTTATTCGTAAGTGTTACTTCCAATTTATATATATTCAAAATTTATATTTTTATATTTCGTTCTCGTTTTAATTCGTTAGTTTTAATAATAAAAAATACTAACAATTTTCTTTTAAACTTATACTTCCTTATTTCTGCCATTTTTACAAGTACATAATCTAAATAATTAAAAAAAAAAAAAACTGAAACAATACTTATTATACAATGTATTATATTGGTTTTCATTATACAGTATTATATATTATGGATTTCGTGTTATATTTCTTAAGTTTACCTCTTTTTAATTATTGTTTAGGGTTGCGTGTCGATATTACATTGTTGAAAAAAGAGGAACTCAAAACAGACACTTACTAGACAGTCTAAATATCCGCTGTGTGCTCGTAATTTCTCTCTTTTGTCGTCGGCTTAAGAGTCATGACATAAAGTATATATCCGGTGTTTTTATGGATATAAAAAAACTTGTCTTTGAAATAAAATGTATTATTCATAACAAATATTTATTTTATAATATTTTTCAACTTCAATTTTTATGGACACGATAAGAAGAAAAAATTTAAAAATATATATATTTAGAATTAAAATAATATATAATTGCACTCTAATTAAATACTGAACGTCAGGATATATATAATATATACAAACAAAACGAGTATGGGTGGCCATACTTCTACGAATTACATATGGAAATATTATTGTTCTTGTTGAACCGGTTGTATATTTATATCTTTACATCTTTACACACACACACACATGTATATATATTTTATACATATGGATTATAGTTTAATATTTTCGATGTGCAGAAGAAAAAATACAGCAAATAACTCAAAAGTTATACATTTTTATCTATTGATAATTTTATATTTACCAATTTTAAAACATTAATTATTTCATTATATTTCATATACTTAAAAATTCAAATTTTAATCCATGATGAATTCATTTTTTTCTCGTCGACATCTGTGTTTAAATTTCAACATTATTATGGGAATTTCTAAATCTTTCAGATTATACATAATATTCATTCGTGGCCTTGTTTTAGATTCTTAGAGTTTTTCATAATAAAAACCCGTTGTTTTTAACATTCTATTATTTTCTATTTTTTTTTTCATTTTTATAACATTCTTAAAAATTATATTTAAAGCGTATTATAAGTATTTTTATTTATTTATTTATTTTTTTTTTTTTATGAGGAAATTACATTGATCGTATTTATAGATTTATAATAGAATCTTTTTAGTTGATAATATATTGAATTTTATAAATAAAGAATTTCATTTTTGCTAAATTATTTAAATTAAATTTGTCTGTTCCAATTAATTTCTGAAATATTATATTAATTGAAAGTATTTACAATTTATTATTTCAGATGGATTATGCAAGCTCTCAAAGCAGTTTACGCTCAGTAAGTACTTCCATCACTCGGAACACCGGGATGGAACGTGGTGGAGCAATCAACCTCGTATTCGACGACAGCGTAAATATATTGCTAATTTATGTTTTAAAATTATAATTGATTTACTATTCTGACATAAAATTTTAAACCATCATTGTTTTATTTTGTGCATTTTACATATAGTACATTGCTGCGATTCGACCTGAACTCTACCAGAAAAGCAATCGCAGCTCACATAGTTCGGATACTAGTTCAGCGTATTCGGGTAGTGACACCATGACTAGTGTTCATTCAGGAAGTGTTTCTGTCGAGGCCGACGAAGTCGACTTGTCAGGTCTTGTAGAATCGATCGTCGATTCAGATGAAGACGACTTAGGTGACAGCAGTGAAAGCCTCACAGTTCGGGACACGGTGCGGGAATGTCTGGAAAAGGATCCTTCGGAAAGGACAGAAGACGATGTTGAAATCCTTCTGGAATTCACTCAGCACCTAAAAGCCTTCACAAACATGACATTGGCCGTGCGTCGAGCGTTGTGCAGCGTCATGGTATTTGCCGTTGTCGAAAAAGCTGGCACCGTGGTTATGAATGACGGTGAAGAGTTAGACTCTTGGAGTGTACTGATTAATGGTCACGTTGAAGTCGAACATGTAGACGGAATTCCTGATCAACTTCACATGGGCGATAGCTTCGGCATTGTACCGACGATGGAACGACTATACCATCGAGGTGTAATGAGAACAAAGTGCGATGATTGTCAGTTTGTTTGTATTACTCAGACTGACTATTATAGAATACTTCATCAAGGCGAAGAGAATACTAAAAAACACGAAGACGATGACGGGAAATTGGTCATGGTCACTGAACAAAGGGGTACATTAGAAGCAGGAAGAAGGGGTCACGTAGTTATTAGGGTAAGTCTACTATAGTATGTTATTATTTTTAAAACTATGGTTTTATTTAAATTTTATGTATGTGTATGTTAATTAGGGAACACCAGAAAGACTGATGCTTCAATTGATCGAAGAGAATTCGGTTATAGATCCAACTTATGTAGAAGATTTTCTTTTAACTCACCGAACTTTCATTAAAAATTCAATGGAAGTTGCCAATCAATTATTGGATTGGTTTAATGAACCTTCTGCTAGAGATCGTGTTACCAGAGTGGTGCTACTATGGGTGAACAACCATTTCACTGATTTTGAAATGGATCCAGTGATGATGGACTTTATTGAAAAGTTTGAAACTTGCTTAGAAGAGAATAAAATGGGTGGTCAATTAAGACTATTAAATATTGCTTGTGCTGCAAAAGCAAGAACTAGGTGTGTTACTCTAGCCAGGCCATCTAGAGATCAGGTGCTACATTTTTCCATTTTGGGAGGATATGAGAGAGGATTTGGAATTTTTATTTCTAAAGTATGTATATAAATATTAATAAAATTATTTTTTTTTTCTGATTTAATATAATTTTTATAACTAGGTGGATAAAAAATCCAAGGCTGAAGAGGTAGGTCTTAAAAGAGGAGATCAAATTTTAGAAGTCAATGGACAGAGCTTTGAACATGTAACAACCCATACACGTGCTTTGGAAATTCTACGGGGTGCTACGCATTTAAGTATCACTGTCAAGTCAAATCTTTTAGGTAAATGGCTTTTGTTAAAAGAGTAATAAATATAATATTATATAATAAATACATTTTTATTATGTTTATTCTTAATTCTAATAATATGTTTGCACAATTACAACTATAGTGTTCAAAGAATTGCTTGCAACTCCAGACAACTCGCCACGACCAAGAGGAAGACAGAAACAGTCAGTTGAAATTGCTCGACTTCAAGATGATCCTAGATCTAGGCCACTGCTTACTGCTAATCTCCATCCACCTATCCAACAACCAATTAAAACAAATGCATCTAACTCTTCAAGTAGTGGAGGTTTTATGACTCTTGGTCCCAAAAAACGTCTCCAACGGGCTTTAATGAAAATGAATATTTTACCAAAAAATATTATTGGTGACGTGTGTGATGATAGTTCTGTATTGGCTAAATCTGACTCTAGCTCAAATTTTAAACAGTCACATAGCCATCCAGACTTAACATCAATATCTTATCTAGACGATACTCGGGTAGTACCAGATTATCCAGAACATGTACTTAAAGTGTATAAGCCTGATCAGACATGTAAATACTTATTGGTTCATAAAGAAACTACAGCTCATGAAGTTGTCATGCTTGCGTTACAAGAATTTGGAATCACTGAACAAAGTTCGAATTATTCACTGTATGAAGTTTCAGTATCCGAAGGTGGTATAATAAAACAAAGAAGATTGCCAGATCAACTCCAGAATTTAGCTGAACGAATTGGACTTAGTAGTAGGTTAGTATTAAACATAATATCTTAAAAATAATTTTTATTAACGTGTGTTTTATTTGTTACATAGATATTATTTAAAAAATGTTGTCAATACAGAAACATTAGTTGGAGATGAACTTGCTGCTGATTTAATTAGAGAAAGTCATGTTCATTTCTTGCAATTAAATGCTGTTGAAGTAGCTGTACAACTAACATTACAAGACTTTTCCATATTTAGGCAAATTGAAGCAACAGAATATGTTGATGACTTGTTTCATTTGGACAGTCGATATGGAATACCTATGCTATCTAAATTTGCTGAAGTATGTGTTCCCTAAAGTTAATACAAATTATGTAGAAACCAATTATTTTTGAGATTAATAAAATTTATTTATTATACACTTTTCAGTTGGTAAATACAGAAATGTTTTGGGTTGTTACGGAAATTTGCTCTGAACATAACCTTATTAGACGGTCAAAAATGATCAAACAATTTATAAAAGTAGCTCGTATGTAAAGAAAAATTTGACTAAACATTAACTATTTTTATTTCTGATTTTAATTGGTTTATTATTAATTTTATTATATAGGTCAATGTAAGGAGTGTAAAAATTTTAATTCTATGTTTGCCATTATTTCTGGACTTGGACATGGTGCTGTTAGTCGTTTACGACAATCATGGGAAAAACTACCCACAAAATATCAAAGATTATTTAGTGATCTTCAAGATTTAATGGACCCTTCAAGAAATATGAGTAAATATCGTCAACTAGTCAGCAATGAACAATCTCAACCTCCTATTGTAAGTTAATTTTAATATATTAGAATATACTCTAAACATAACATAATTTTAAAAGTATGTAGTGAAGTATTTATTTCTAAAAAAAATTTTAGATACCATTTTATCCAGTTGTTAAAAAAGATTTAACATTTATTCATCTTGGCAATGATACACATGTAGAAAATTTAATTAATTTTGAAAAGTTAAGAATGATTGCCAAAGAAGTTAGAAATTTAACAAATATGTGTTCGTCTCCTTATGACCTATTGACAATGTTAGAACTTGGTGGACAACCCACATCCAATGCAATGGTAGCTTTAAATCAACTTACTACTGGTGTCAGTGGAGGAGCTCATCAAGGAGGAGCTGCTACAGTTAAAAGAAGAAAAAAGTCTGCTGCTACACCTAATCCAAAAAAAATGTTTGAAGAAGTATGTACAGGAGTCGATATTATATTATCGTTATACTATAAAACGTTCAACACTAAATATTTGTTTCCTTTAGGCCCAAATGGTCAGAAGAGTAAAGGCATATCTTGCAAAAATGAAAGTAATCACTGATGAAGAAAAGTTACATGAACTGTCCATGAGTTGTGAAGGCTCTAGTGCTAGTGGCTCTATAATGGGACCAGGACCAATAAGAAAACGACATCCATCACCAACGCTTTCAACAGCTAGTAGTGCTAGTAGTGCTAGTGAAGGG
The DNA here is from genome assembly GCF_003268045.1 of Sipha flava. Lineage (NCBI taxonomy): Eukaryota > Metazoa > Arthropoda > Insecta > Hemiptera > Aphididae > Sipha > Sipha flava. The sequence goes on from NW_020272885.1 coordinate 242,128, forward strand.
CTGAAAAATACTGGTCCTAAATTTGGTAATTATATTACTAACTACTCTTAACTAAATTAAAATGAATTAAAAAAAATTTATTTCATGACTTTCATTAAAATATATTAGGCTCTGCATCACCACAAGCTGTACGAAAATTATTATCACTGAGTGAGCAAAATAAAACTAGATTACACCAACCCAGATATCATATGGCACCATCTCCAGGTCCACCTACTAGACGTAATATCCATCAACCACCAAGTGTTCCACCTACTACATCTCATGAACGTTCTCATTCTGATACTACGCCTCTGAATCCCCCACCACCTCTACTCTTATCATCTGTTGATCTTAATGCTGAGAGCAGTAGTGTTACCAGCTTATCAAACCTATCTCTAAGAAAAGCTGTTACATCTAGTAAGTTCATATATATCAACTATTAAAATCAATACACAAATGTATACTTATTTAAAGTTTGCCCTAGCGGGTTCAGTGACATCCAGTGATTCAGGGCATTCAACACAAACAAGTGGTTCAACAGATATTTGCATGCCACCGGGAGCCTCACCACCACCGCCACTCCATTTGAGGAGACATTCAGTACTACAACCACCAGGTAATACTCTTTTCACTTACATTGTACCAATTTTACATCTATTGTTATTATTATTACTAGCTGGTTATCAAATTGGAAACCGTCCTATCTATTCGTCAAACATGCAAATGATGGGATCATCAACCAACTGCATGCGGACGAGACCACCACCAGCTTACAACGCAAGTGTTGCCCAAATGGCAGCTAGAATGCATCGTTTAGGTAGAGCACATTCACATGAAGGTGTCACATCAACATATTATCTACGAGACGATAATGATGATGATGATGGTAATTTAGTCATTAACTTAAGTAAGAATTTGTTTTATTTTAATAGTCTTGACTACTTTTTCAGATGATGAAGATGCCCAAGTATCTGCAGTATGACTAGTCAAACCACCTCTGATGTAAAAAATTGGCCATGAACATATCAAAACAATAATTACTTGTAAAATTTTTAAAAATATGATTTCCATTAATTTATAAGTACAAATTAATGTTTTGAATGTATAATATATTTTAGAGATATCCAATGTATTGGTATAATCTTATAAGTTTTTTAAGGTTATTCCAACTTATGTAGCACTTAATATTCTTTTTATCTTTTCTACAAATTTTTAATTTTGATTTGCGCAAGAAAAAAAAATGATTATTTAAAATCCATATTGATCCAGCTATCATTTTTATTAATATAAATTTTTTTATTTATTTATATATACATATATATGTAATTACTATACAGTTTTTTTTTTTTTGTTAATTAATTTTATAGGCCAAAATATAAATTTCAATCATTATTGTAGAATGTCTAAATATAATGTTAATTTATCTTTCTGTATTAGGATAAAATACATTTGAGTGACACCTATAAGTTGCATATTATTTAATATGTAATGAATTTCTATGTTTTGGTCCAAAAAGTATTATTTTTTACGCCATTTTAAGTTAACTGGTTTAGACTAATTTTCTAGGCCAACCATATAGTGTAATCTAATTAAATTATTAATTTTATGTTATGATTTATACAATTTTTTTCATTTGTTTTAAATTTTATTCCTAAATTTTATATTGTATATCTTAACTTTGAATTTATATTTATGTATTGTTGCTACTGACTGAGTATGTGTAAACCATTCGTAAAGATTATCGTGTTTTTTTTTTTTTTAATCTTATTTTTATTTACTTTTTACCATGACATTTAAGCTATATGTAAATGTTGAAACATAAACAAAACTATGCCAAATCATTATTACTACAATCACTGGTATTCATAAACCATCCTTTACTTACTAAATTAGATGACATTAATATTATTATGATTTATAATTATAACAAAATAAGACAATTTGATTTTCAGAGAAACTATATACAATTTATTTTGTACTGAATTATTAGTATTTACTATTTAGTGTATTTTTGTACATTAACTGGGAAGTAAATTATTATTAACAAAGTTAAATTTGAATTTAATCAAATTTTTTAACAATGATGTTATTAGAATGACTTATAAAAAACAAAATACAGTTTTTATGTAATTAGGAGAAAGACACATTGGTATTATATAAACAATTAAAAGGAGTTATTTTTTGAATTTCATCATAAAAATGGTATGAATCATCAAAGTATGTGTTAAACAATGATGGCTTGTTCCACTATTATTTCTAAGCTACTATATATACAAATACTTGGGTATTTGGTAATCATTTTAAATTATATAGCTCAGTTTATTATTGGTATAACATAAAGACAAAAATATCATATGATATACAAAAAATAATAGTATTTTTAAAAATTAAAATTGTATCTCATTTTTCCAATTACAGTAGAAATTCGATTAACCATTGCTCTCTGTTATCCGTCATCGCTATCAAACGTATAAAAATATGTTCTAATATCCAACATATGCAATAAATACAATGTGAACAAACAAACTGAATTACATATTTCTAATTTAATCAGTAACTGATGAGTAATCTGGTATTACAAAATATTGTAGCTAAAAATGCTCGAGCATCAAAAAAACCAAAGGAAAATAACAGATTATTTTGTTTAAAATTATTAGTTTTAGTTTAATAGTGTTTAGTATGGTATGTAATATATAGTATATATGTATATTTTTTTTAAAAATACACATGTAAAATATTTACATTAATTACAAAATTTCTATTAACTTATATAAATAATATCTAGCAGGGGCGTCATTTCAACTTTTGAAAAAGTGGGGCAACTGATTAAATTTACCGACTTCATAATATTTAAATATTTATGGACCATAAACTATCAATAAAATATTTTTTCAGAACAAAACATGTAAGAATTAGTAATGAATAATAATGTCATGATGATAAACAATTTTCCCAATTAAATAATAACATTATAGATAGTAAAACATTAATTTATTTACCTATCCTATAGGCTATAAGTTACCTATCAATAGGTTTAATGGAATAATAATATAAATCTAATTAAATAAATAATTATAATTTTATTATTTGTATATTCAACACTTTACAGAACTTATTTAAAAAAAACATAAAATTGTATCTCAAATATAATGTACCGTAGTTTAGAGTGACTAGGAACGATTTTAACGATTTTTTTTGATAGATTATGAGCTTAATTTTTATGGTATTGATATCATGAAAATTGTTTCATAAAGATTACATATATAATATACCAAAAATAAAGTTTATAAGTTTCGTGTAATAACGATTGTCAAAACCGGGGAGGAGCCAGTGTTTCCCAACTTTTAATAAACCGTGAATGTGATTTAATAGACAATATTATCTTATTTCTGAGTACAAAATAGTAAATAAAAATGTACAATTTACTGATTTTAACATTCGATCATCGGACAAAAATTGCCGCCTTTTTAAAATTTCTTGTGGTGAGGAATTTGCCATAGATTGCCCTCGCCCTAATGACGCCCCTGATATCTAGTGGTTGTTGATCGAATTTCAACTGTATACATAAAAATCAATTGGGCACATATAAATTAACACAATTTAAGAATTTATGAGATCATTATATGCAATGAAAATAATTTATGGAAATTAAATTTGATTGATGAGTTAAATCTTGTTCTTAAAACAATGTAAATTCTGTAAATAAATGTATGAAGTCATTCAAAATAGCTTGTGAAATGAGTAGGTATTAATTGTTATAATGTAATTGTATGACATTCAATAACAGTAACAAGTTGTTAAAATAGAAACTGTCATGACTTGTCTTTATGTTTAGATTTAAAAGGTTAATCATAATTATACTAACAATTTTCAATACTCACTGCAATGACCCACTTTACTTTAAATAGGTATAATAAAGCAAATTTGTTTCATAAATTATTTTTAATTAAATATTTTTAAAGTTATTTCAAGATTTACAAAAAATTTTCAAGCTTGAAAATTCGCCGATTTGAATTATTGACAAATAAAAAAAATTATACTTAGATTATTATTCCTATGATTTGACAAGCATTATTATTTACAGCTACCTAATAGAAACTAATACAGAAAAACTTTCATATAAAGGTCATCGAAGGGACTAGAAATAATGACTGGTAACAAAAGTTCAATGCATTCCAGATAACCGTTATACCTACAGAGTACTTGCAAATTTTAAAAATAAAATACTAAATAAATAACAAGTATAAATATGGGTACTAAAAAATATTTTTATAATTTACAATGTAATGTAGGTACAGATTTATCATAACAAATTAGATAAATCAGTTGGTTTTAATTCAATATTATCTGCAAGGTAAGTGCACTCACATTTTTTTTTTTTTATAAAAATCTAACAACTTAATTTTTTCCGCTAGAATTAGATATTTTTTTTTGAATGCCATTAAAACTTTACGTACTTCAAAATGTTTTCAGCAAATACTGAATATTAATGAAACATGATAAAATACAGTTACAGAAAAAATGTTCATCGCTTTATGGACATCATAAATGCTTAATAAGATAAACTATTAATAGTAATAAAAAATTTTTTCATTTAACATATTTTTAAATTTTTACCGTTAATTATAGTTATATTTGTTAGAGGTGTTATTGTATTTTTCCCACAATACTCGAAGTGACCCAAAAAATATATGTTTACATACATGGGCAGTGGCATACACATAACTTTTGTATTAGGGGAAAATCAGTTGCAAACAAATTATTATGGAAGGAAAATTCCTAAACCTAAGTCCTGCACATTTAAATAATAAAAGATATATATACAGTGTGATCACGATGAGTGGAAACACTCAATAACTATGTGCAGGCTTCATATATTTCAAATCTGTTTTTTTGGCTAACTAATAAACATTATTATACACATTTTTAAATAATTAGACTATTTTTGAGACATTTAATTTCGCGCATGCGCACAATAATTTTTTTTTTTAAATGGCATGACCTATTTTTGACCACAAATTATTTTTTTTTTGTATTTTTTAATGAATTTTGGTGGTTGAATTTCTTTTCTAAGTTAAAAAATGGCCGAGCTATAGCGATCTGATTTTATGTTATTTGCATGGGTATAACAGATTATAAAATACTTAGTTAATAATAATAAAAATAAAAATAACTAATCCAATTTATGAAATACCTGTTTACCTATTGTGTTTATCTTTATTAAACTTATCTCAGTAATTGCATTATAATTATAATGTATAAATAATGTCATACGGGCATAGGTACCAGTAATAGTTCAAATAAAGGCATTTTTCACAGTCGATATTATTCTGCAGTAAGTGCCAGTAACTAATAGGAAATAAAAAATCGATATTTTGTAGTTTTAAACCAAATTTAATACTTCTCTATTAGTTATTATGAATAATAATTCAGAAAAAGTCGACATGCTTTTTACATATTGGGAATGCCAAAAAAATACACGTCTTGCCAAAGAAACCTATGCTCTTCGTTATCCAAGTAACTATGATTTAACAATAAATTTAATTTTCTCTGCTTAATTTCTCATAAAATAAATACTCTTTTTCATTTATAAATTCAGATAGGCAGCATCCATCACATACTTTTTTTTATAAACTGGAAAAAAATTTGAGAGACACCGGTTCTTTTTCCAAACGAGTTATTAACCAACAACCAAGACGAGGAAATGCTATTGGAGAAGATATTGAGGTGCAAATACTAGCTTACGTGAGAGCAAATCCTAGGACTTCTATTCGTCATGTTAGTAGAGAAATAAACATTTCATTTGGAGTTGTTCAAAAAGTTTTGAAAAAACATAAAATGCACGCTTATCGTGCTGATTTAGTTCAACATTTACGCGAAGGTGACGCCGAACGTAGAATTACGTTCATTGCTTGGTTGGAAACACAGGTAAACGAAAATCCTTGTTTTAAATTACATTCTTTGGACAGATGAATCTAAGTTTACAAATAATGGAGTTTTAAATAAACAGAATCATCGCTATTGGGATGACCAAAATCCTCATTGGACATTTGAGACTAACAATCAAACTGTATGGGGAACTAATGTATGGTGTGGTTTAATAAATGGTAAACTATTAGGGCCATACTTCTACGATGGCACTCTTAATGGAAGACGATATAACGATTTCTTACTAAATGAGCTACCTAATATGTTAGATGACCTTCCACTAGACATAAGAGCGAATTTAATATTCCAACAAGACGGAGCTCCAGCTCACAATGCAAATATTGTTCGGAATTTACTCAATGAATATTTTCCAAATCGGTGGATAGGGACTTATGGAGCAATTCAGTGGCCACCAAGGTCACCAGATCTTACACCACTAGATTACTTCCTATGGGGTCATTTGAAAACGGTAGTGTATGCCAATCCACCTACATGTCTTCTTGAATTGAAAAACAAAATAATTGCTGCATGTAATCAAATTACAGAGGAACAAATTATTTCTGCTATTAACAGAGAATTTTTAATTCGTGTTGAATGTTGTTTACAGCACCATGGTGCACAGTTTGAACAATTTGTTAGATAAATAAAACTTGTATGAATAAAAATAATAATATTTGTAATTTTATTTTTATTATTCACGTATTTATTATTATTAACTAAGTATTTTATAATCTGTTATACCCGTGCAAATAACATAAAATCAGATCGCTATAGCTCGGCCATTTTTTAACTTAGAAAAGAAATTCAACCACCAAAATTCATTAAAAAATACAAAAAAAAAATAATTTGTGGTCAAAAATAGGTCATGCCATTTAAAAAAAAAAAAATTATTGTGCGCATTCGCTAAATTAAATGTCACAAAAATAGTCTAATTATTTAAAAATGTGTATAATAATATTTATTAGTTAGCTAAAAAAACAGATTTGAAATATATGAAGCCTGCACATAGTTATTGAGTGTTTCCACTCATCGTGATCACACTGTATATTGAATGTGTCAAAATAATAATTTACCATAAATCCTTGCAATATTTATTTGTTTCCTTATAATTTCCTTACACTATTTTATACAATTGTAAAAAGACTTATGGGGGGATCTGACCCCCACATCCCCCTTATATACGCCCTTGTACATGGGACCTGTTAAAGGAAATTTTACTGTACTTAATAAAATAATATTTTTATATAATGTGAAAATAAACTGATAAATAATTACTTATATATAATAATTAATAATTTGTTTGACGTCATCTAAAAAATAAATCGTATGAATGCCAAGAGTATTTAATATTATTTAACTATAGAAACAATACTATATATAATTTATTTCTTATTTGTTATTATATTGTTATTCATCTGAACATACTTTTTGGATAATTCTCTATTATAAATTGCTTGATGACGGACTAATTTTTTTAATTCGTTTAGCTGTAAAGTTAATGAAGTTTCTTTTTCTTTCAATTTCTCCTTTTTTTTGTTTACCTCGTATCTTCTTTGAAATAACTCGCATTCTAAAACTGAACTTTTCTGTTTAATTTTGAGGTTATTAATCATTTTAATTCTAAAAAAAAAATAATTTTTATGAGTTTTCAAGAACCATATGAAGTTGATCTAAATTTTACTGACTTATAGTTCATAATATTATGAAAAATACTCATTAGTTTTTCATTTTCAGTTGTAGATATATCCAATTGATTTAACACATTAAATTGTAAATTTTTAAAATTATATTCGAGTTTTTTCATTGTTTCAAACTGTGTATTTAACGTTTCCTAAAAACATTTTAGAATAATATAGATATAATTTCTCATAATCAAAGAAATGGACTATCAACTCTATTAATTTACATCCAGTTGCTTGATTTTTTGATTTAGAATTCTCAATTGTTTTTTTAAAATGGGGACTTAGTTCGATACTTTTAGTACTAATCTCCATATTTCTCATATTTTCATAATCAACTAATGCAATGAGTTTTTCTAACCTATTTAAATAATTACAAAAACAAACAAGTAGGTAATAATAATAGATGCAAATGTTATTTAGTCAAAAATTCGATCAATTTGAGGGGAAATGGCATGCTGGTTCTATTATTGTTATACTTACTTGTGATCAAGAGGTTGAACTATGTTGTTATGATAAAACTCTATTTTTTCTTCGATTTCTTTTTTATAATGATTCGCTATTGAACACATTATTTTTAAGTTATTTTCTTTTTTTTGCAGTTCCAATTTCTTGATTTCTAATTCTTTAGATTCTTTTTCATGTTTCAATTGAATATTCTAAATCAAATGAAAATTCATTTTAAAATTAACTTAATACAAACTTATATGCATAGAGTACATATATCGATATGAAAAACATGATTTCCGTTTCCAAATTCTCAACATTAAGTGTTTTAGTATTAAATATATTCAGGGTTAGACTAGGCCACCGGGGCACCGGGGCATGCCCCGGTGGGCTGCTGTAATTTTGGTTAAATAAAATTACTTAGATTTTTTTGTTTTTAATTTAATGCGTCTACCTTCTTTTTTTTAAATAAAATAAAAAATATCGCCTTGTAACATGACATTACTAATGGATGCGGTGACACAGGATTAGATAACTCGGAGTTTGAAAATTTAACATATTTAATGTCGCAATAGGCCGATTGATAACAATGATTTCATCAGAATATTTATAAATAGAAAAATTGTAGGAAATTTGAATACATAAGATGTGTACAATATGTTAATCATACGAAGTACCGTTCGCGTTTGTTCAAACATTTTATCAAAATAAAATGTTGGTATGGGTCACAGTCTTAGAAGATTAATTTTCTAAGACCATGGTATGGGTAGACATCGTCGCGCAAGATATGCGATAACAATATTGTTTTTCGACAATAATAATTTTTATAAGATTCATTAGACTTTTATTTAAAAACATTTTAATAGTTTTGACGTTCAATCAATAACAAGTCTGTTACTAGTTTCCAACCTTTATGGACCTTTTCGCCACATTCACAAATTAAAAATGGTTCTAGAGCCAGACAATATAAAATATTTATATGATATTCAATGACATTTACTAGTTTTGAAATTTACTGTGGGTCGCATAGAAGAGACATTAGTAGCCGACCCCACTGTTCTAACTCAATTCAAATTAAATGTATAAACATATTTAAATTAAATAATTTTTTAGTGTAAAATTTATCTTAATAGGTAGGTCATCATTATATCAATATTATAGATAAGATATATTATGCGTAAACTAGATTTATTTAAGGTATAACATTAAATCTGAAAATATTTAAATGTACTTGTGTGAATATTTTTTTTTGAGATATGAAGATACATTTTCAGTTAAACAATAATTTGATTAGGTATCTACCTACTTATAAAGTTCAATTGAGGCCATTCGAAATTATTTTGCCCGGGCCGAGCTATAAAGCTAGTCCAACCCTGAATATTTTCCCATATTTAGTACCTACCATTGGTTATAATTATTATTATTATTAACTAGGTGACCCGACAAATGTTGTTTTATCGTATAAATTATTTCTAGAGAAAAAAATAACTAATTTAATATGAGTATGTAAGGATGTGGTACATAAGTGGAAGAGGTATGAAGGTATGAAGAGATATATGGGTGCTGTGAACGCTGACGAAGTATAAAAAGAAAAAAACATCAAACATTTATTTTTCTAATAATTTATTAAATTTGATCCTTTAAAATTATATATATCGCTAAATATGATAATATTAGAAAAAACAATATCAATCCCTTATTGTAACAGAGTGTACAATATTTTTTGCTATCCCATCTTTCGCAACCACAAACAAACTGGATGGTCCAAGAGCACGCCACGTATAATTGTCCATGTGAAACACATGATGTGCTTAAATCTAAGGCACAGATAGACATCGTTTGGCCTTGAGACTTATTGATAGTCATTGCAAATGCCAATCTAATTGGAAATTTAAAGCGTTTAAATTGTATTGGCACATCTGTGGGTATAATTGAGATTCGCGGTAATAATATATTTTCACCTCGGAATTTGCCATTTAAAATTATGGCTTCGATAACATTTTTCATTAATTTTTTAACGACTTATCGCGTGCTGTTGTACAACCGTGGTAGGTCAAATTATGAAGCAAAATAACCGGAGATCCAACCTTCAGTTGTAAATTATGCGGTGGCTAGCCTGGCTATTCCAATAAGTTTAAAAACTCTGTTGGATTACAGCTTCAGTAGCATCGCAAACTTTATCAATAGATTTGTATGACACCAAGTCTCCTGGTAACAAATGTTGTATCTTGAGATTCAATTCGTTGACGTCCACATTTTTTGCTGCTGAAATAGCTCTTTCTGTCAGCCACTCATGATTTGTGTATTTTCTGTGTACATTGGGAAATATCTGGTCAATGAGAGCATCTTGCAAATCAATGATTGTGTGGAAATCGGTCTGTAATTTTATGCATCCCGTTTCATCTGTAGTAACTTTTCCATCACCGATATCTAACAATTGTTTTGAGAATCTTCCACACGCAGCGTTTTTTTGATTAAATCGCAAGTATCGAAATCGTTCGCTCTCTATCTTTACATACATGTTGACCATGAATTGTTGACAAAGCTCACGACATCATAGAATAACGTTGTCCTAATCTCGTCTAATCATCAACCAATATGCATAAAAATCCTTTAAACTAACATTCTTGTTTGTTTTGGCACTTGTTGCGGGATCTTATTATTTAATATTTATGCAATACCCATCATTTAATACCAAAAATAAAATTAATAGTTTTTAAATAGTTTTTAATAGTTTTTTTTAATAGTTTCAATTAATAATTAATGTTCAATTGCGCATTTATCGACCGGGTCAAAAATTATTAAATTAAACTACGATTTATTGAACAATAGCAGTTTTCCAAAAAAAATTTTCATAAAAACCTTCTCCTGGCCTAATTCCTGACCCGATTCAAACCTAATTTGAAAGTGACGGTTTGTTAAATAAGATTTAAGAAACAAATATAATGAGAAAAAGAGGAATTTGTTTAAATTGAAAAATAGACCATCGTACCAAACTCTATAAAACGCTTGGCTTATCTCTAGAAAGACACAAGTTTAGTAATATTTTTTTCTGAGAAAAATCAGATTGCGTCAACTAACCTGTGTACTTGGTGTATTGTACTGTGCGCTGAGCGAAAGCTAAATTAATAGTTTGGTAGAATCTTATTTGTGAGAATGTAGGGTAAGAGCTTTTTAAGTATTAGCCTTTCTAATACTTTTGCTAGAAATATTAACAGACTTATGGGCCTGTATGGTGAAGGTAAATCCAGCAGTTTGTCAGGTTTGGGAATTAGAATTATATTGGTGAATTTCCATAGGAATGGAAAGTATGAGAGTCGTAAGATATCATTAAATAAATGTGTTATGAATATAATAACTTTTTTCGGTAGACATCTAGCGACTTTGGCAGTAATTATATCAAAACCTGGCGATTTTTTGAAAGAATACTACTTTATTGTAGATTTAATTTTGTTTGGTGTAAAACTTTTTTCTAGGAAATTTCTAGAGCATTGGAGAATTTAGATACTGAGTTACCTCTGAGATGAAATTTTGATTTAAGATACCGGGGTGTGGTTTAAATATTTTAGATAGGTGTTGACGGAATACTTCGGCTTTGTTATCGTCTGTTACAGTGACTGTTAGAAATGTTAATTTTTGTCAAGGGTGACAAGCTAGATTTATACCGTAGAATTTTATTAGTTTCCTTCCAAAGGCTGCCGTCTTACAAAAATATATTACATCATTTTTATTCAAGGATATCTAATATGTAATTTGAAAGGTATTTTTTAAGTATTTTGGTCAGTTTATTGTATTATGCTTTATGGGAAGGTAGACGAGAGTTTTGGTATTGTGCTCTAGCTCTCCTTTTTTCAACTATTTGTGAAGGTATGTATTGTAACAGTAAGGGATTTTTATGAGTTACAGGATTATTTGGATTTGTCTGTGACTCCTAGGCCGCTATTTAGACGATCGAAGTAAATTTATCAATTGCATTATCAATATCATTTTAATTTAAAATTTAAATTCATCTCTTGTTCTACTAAGTTATAGAACTTGATACGGTATGTTGATGAAATAAAAAGTTTTGGAGGTATCATTTTTATAGATGGAAAAGTCCATGATCAATAACTTAATATTTTACCTTTAATTTTGATTGTTTTTTTTCGATTAATTGTTGAGAGGCTAATATTAGTTTATATTTATTATCAATATTTTCTTTGAGACTTTCAATTTCAGTATTTCCATCCTCGATTTGTTGACTTTTAATAATAATTTCATTCTGGTTTTCATTTATCTTATGTTCAATTTTTTTTATATACTTCTGACTATTATTTAAAACACATTTTAATTATTTCAAGAAATAACTAATTAATAAGTAATATATTATATATAGCTACTTAAATAAATAAGCGTAATAATAATCCTTTACTATACCTACTATAGAATAAATTAATTAACTTATTTTGTGGCTATGCCCAGTCTTGAAAAGCACCTACTCGAGTAAAAGTATTTGAATAAAAGTATTCAAATACTTTTCATAGACTACAATTCGTATTTTAAATATTTATGAAAAAATACTTAGACATAATATTTTGAATACTTTCCCAGAGGTATTTGTTTTTAAAATAAATTACTATTTTCAAATGCTTTTTTACAAAATTTTTTTTCAATTTATCTGTATTTGTCCTTGAATATTTTTCTATTAAAATATTCAAATACGTATTTTAAATACTTTTGAAAACAGGTAAAGGTAACATCTATATTTGTATTTGAATATTTTTAAAAAAGTATCTTTTATAAGACAGGCTATACTATTGATTTGAAAAGGTTCAGAGTGTAATATTATATACCCGTAAATCTCATTAAGTTAGGTATGAAATTAATTAAAACATTTTAGACTTAATAATTTATAATTATTATTATTTATTATAATTTATAATTGTATTTTTCTTGGGATGTCTATAATATATTATTAAGTCTAGACATTCAATAATCTGAGAGCACTGTATTGTTTCATATGATTATTATTTTGTATTTAGGTACAATACATTATCAAAATTGTCAAAACTAATTAATTTTATTATTTTGATTAACTATCAACTAATTTACTTATCTATAAAACATTAAAATTATTATTTTTAGTTCATGTATCTATAGTTAAGTATAACAAAAAATAAATTCTGCATACTAGTTCCTCATCAGGCATTCTGACATTTATGAAATATTATGAAGTTAATAATGAAAAACCTAACCTGTTAATTAGTTGTTCTTCAGTAACATAAATCGTATTATTTAAGACGTGTAGTTGCAGGAATTTTTCTTCGGTAATTTTCTTAACTTCATTATATATTCTTATGTGATTAGATATATGATTTTTAATATTGGAATTAGCATGCGTAATATTATACAAATCTTTATTAATTGTTTTGATGATGTTTTCCATTCGAGATTGAAGATCATTATAAAAATTTAATTTCTGCTGATTTATTTTAATAAGTTTATTATTTTTTTTATACATTTTCAAAATTGAATCTCCCACCCAAATTATACAAATTTCCAATTTTAAATACTTGATTTTCAATGATAACATTTTTGTCATTGATAGAGCTCTGTTCATTATATTATTCTTTACCATTAACCTAAATTATACTAAAAAGTAATAACAGTATACTTATAATCTATACATAATAATAACATAATAACTATAAATTTAAGGTACAATAATTAGTAGGTTTTTATTTTTAATGTTAGGTACTCAAATTTTCATAAGTAAAATATTAAACTTGTGTTGTAATTTATTTATTTCTATTAATATGACTTATAAACAGGGTTCGAAACTTTTGTTATTTATTGTAAAATATAGCTGAATGCGAAATAAATCCATTTCTCGATGCCATGATACTAAATCTAAAATTGGAATGTGCAATTTTTTGCATATTTCATAGACTGCAAAAAAGTGATTGTATTTACGTTTAAGTGCTTATTTTGTAATAGAAGAGTATTTACATTTAAAAACTTGTATGTAAATGGAAATTTTAATTTTTAATTTTTCCAATCATTGTATAATTGACGAATAAAATTAAACAAACTGGGAAGGTAACTATTTTTAAGAAACGAGTTAACAATTATTTGTTTTTTTTTACATTTTTTATATTATACTAATTATTAATTATAAATAAATTAATTGCATATTTATTCATTTTTTACATGCATATTTTCCGATTTTTATGTGCACATTTTAGCGTTTATTATTAGGTTTTTAACTGCTATAAATCCCGAACACTTTTTATAAGTTATTACAGTCTAAATAAGTTAGTAAAATACAACTCCCACAGTATATTTTGTTACTTACAAAAATTAATTTTAATGATTTATTTATTAATTTAAAATAAATATTAGTGATTGCATTTAACTTCCAAAAAAATAACAAATGTCCAGTTTCTTATTGAAAAAAAAATATACATAAAAAGTTTTTATTTGTCACCTCAAAGGCTAAAATTTTATTCTATATCATTTATAAACAGTGGTTAAAGTGAGGGTGTCGAATGGGAACGGATTCCCCTTTCTTATTTAAGGTAAGTACCTATATGCGTCCTCTTTAATTTAAGTCGCCAAAAGTCCGGGTGGACGCTTAATGGCATTGGTCACTAAAATACAATATTGAATATACAATACTTATTATAATATTACAATTTACATGAAATTTATTTTCTTGATTTATTTGAACAAGTGGAAAAAATTTCGAAGAAATAATATTTAGGTATAACGATAAGCAAAAATTGTAGATAATGTACACTATGGGTTAATTTAATTGACGCTGTGTCTAGTTATAGATGATCCCCGAGCGGTTATTACCCATAGCTCTAAAATTAAAGTGATAGTGATATCGAGTATTATTTAGAATAAATATAAACAGAATAGAATGACTATAAATAGTAAATAAATATTAAATTATGATAGAGGATAGACACTATCTTATAATATAGACAGTACACACCTTATGTGCAATGTACGTATTTGTTATTGTCTACGTTGACCAACAACTAGCAAGGTTAGAAATTGTTTCTTTTTAGTTTTGTTAAGTTAAGTTAAGTTTTAAAACATTACCTATTATGTTTTTCAATTTATTTTTTGAGCAAGCATATGTATAGGAATTATTTTTTTGGGGGGAAATTTGTTTTAACACCCTATGAAAATAAAGTTTTATGAACATATATGTGTAACAGAAGAGGCTTAGAACTCACATGGGTTTCCTAAAAAAGGTTGGTAAGATTTTAAATAAGGAAAGGGAACGCTCCTCAATTTTTTATGAATATAGTCCCCTCAACATTTTTCCCACTTTAACCACCATTTATAAATTAAAAAAAGTAATTGATAAATTTCTCTTACTTAACATATATTTGATAATAATGAAATTTTTATACTTTCTAAATATTTTAATTAATAAATTCAATTAAACAGATAAAGATTAAATATATTAATGTCCTGTGTAGGAAACAAGAAAGGAACTCAAATTCACTATGTACTTTACTATGAATTGAAATTCTACAATGTTTAAAAAAATTCTTAGACAAGGAAAGAATGAGTCTTATATTATTTATGACTGTATGTATATCTAGTAAATATGCATGTTAAAAATGTATTAATCTCTTAAATATTACTTTTTCTACTAATCATAAACATACACTTTTTGCTGATACTTCAATATTAGTGTTTGGGTTTCATTAGCCAACAAGAAATTTTGATCATTTTTTTGTTTAAGTC
This sequence comes from Sipha flava, assembly GCF_003268045.1. Taxonomy (NCBI): domain Eukaryota; kingdom Metazoa; phylum Arthropoda; class Insecta; order Hemiptera; family Aphididae; genus Sipha; species Sipha flava. The sequence goes on from NW_020272885.1 coordinate 257,910, forward strand.
TTTTTTTTCCACTTGGTAACAGCTTTTTTTATTTTAATATCTGTTTTATTGAACTCATTTATTTCAACACTTAGAAAACTATTTTGAGTACTTAATTTGTGATAGTTATTATTCATTTGTTCATTCAAATGAGAGCTAATGATTAAAAAAATATTTTATTAAGATATAAACACTTTACATATATTCCAAAGCAAATTTAATAGAAAAATGTTATTATTTGTAAATGCTTACTTTTCTTTATGATACATGTTCAAAATATTTGTAGTTAGCCAAATAGATTTGATGATTTCTTCAACATGAAAATAAACTTCATGTTCAAATTTATCTATATTTTCATTGTAATGTTTATAATTATTTACAATTTGTATTGACTTGGATATTTGCTTATTATCTTTTTTCATAAAAATATATATTATTTATTGTTAGTTATAGTAATAAAGAATGTACTACCATAAATATTTTGAATTGTATAATCTTTATTTGAAAACAAATTATAATCTTCAATTCTTTGACAGTCATTTTGAATAATTTGTATGTAAGTATAAATATCATTACATATTGATGCATCAAATTCATTATTATGACTAGACTCTTTTATTTCAGATAATAGAGCTACTAATGACTTTATTTTTATTTGTATATTTTTTACCGAATTGTTCTCAAACTGATTTTCAGTCATTGGTTATAGAAGTATTTTAGTATTAATATTTATAAAGTAAATACATAGGTATAATATATTATATAGGTTCTTCTGATTATTAAATAAATTATAGAATATTAATTTAAATTATAAATTATGTATATGTTTCTAAAAACTTTTTTCTTTGTTTTGATAAAATAGTTGTTATGAGTGACACAAACACAAAAACCATAGATATTAAAATTTGTAATAATACGAGTTAAATTAAATATTAAGTTTTAAAATATTTATTGTATCAAAAAAAATTTTTTTAGACATGACATATTTTAAAAACTGTTTCTCATTTAAGTAACTATAATTATTTTAATATTTTTTTTATAATTCATAAAATCATTAAATCATATTCTTAAATGGAAATTCTGAGGAACAATAACTGTAAATGTTTAGGTATTATTTTTAATAAACAACAACAGTTTTTTATGTACCTATAAATTATATTATGTACAAAAATATATAAATTTAAAATATCACAATTTTATAAAATTAAGTAAATAAGTATTCCTAAGAAACAATTAAATTGTATTTGAGCAGCTGAGCTTCTACCTGTACTATATTTATCAACTATGTGTAACTTCCATCCCATATTATTTTGGACAAAGCTATGGTAGTATACAATATCAGGCCAAGAAGAATTTGGTTTGAACTCTAAAATAGCTGGATCACCTACAAACATTAATAAGTTATAAAATTATGAATAATAAACCAATAGTTTATATTATTTACCTTGTTCACATCTCATATCCAATGACCGATTGAATTCTTTAAATGAAAGAAAATTATCATCTAAACGACGATCAAATCCTTTTCGTTCACGTAAACATAATGGACCCGCTATTAAAATTAAATTTAAAAGTTTTTACCTCAGAACAAAATTATAAAAAATAATTATGTATACCAGAAGTAGGTCGAGCTTGTCTTCTTAAAGTATATTGAACACCAGCTAATATCCTAGTATGTTTTTGTGCATTATCAGTCATACCATCATAACCACCATTTGGCTCATCCGTTATTACAAAAGGATGATAATACTGTGAACTATGAGGATTATTTCCTCCATAAATATAAACTACATAAGTAATACCACGTTTCAACCATATTTCCGGTATCATATATCCATTTATGTACCATGCAAGTCCAGGTGAAGGCATGCCTACAAGTAATATTCCATATTAGAAAAATACATTTGACTTTAAATTAAGTAAATATAAACTACTTACCTGTTAAACCTTGAAATCCTTTTTTGCCACCTGACGGTCCTAAAGTTGCAGTCATCATACGTAAATTTGAATCAATAATTTTTGGTTGTTCCCAAACATCTCTAAAAATAAAAAATAATTGTTATTACAGTCGATTATTAGGTTATATGTGTGTATAAGTATTTACCTTTTTAAAGGTTCAGTATTCACAGTAAAAGGATAACATGTATCAATTGGAGGTTTAGGATCTAAATCAAGTTTCAATACACTTCTCGGAAAGTAATCATGGATTCCAGGTTCTTTTTGATGATTCATTCGACCAATTGCCCAGATCATTGAATTCAAAGCATTGGTTTTAAACTCTTTGTCGCCAATATCATCTACAATGAATTATATTTTTTAGGAAATGTGTATAAATTAATAATAATAATTATAATAATGATAAAATGGTTATTTTATTGATAAATTGCTCTTTTTTTTAATCATAAGAATTTTGTTGATTTCAAATTAAAAAAAATTAAATTAAATCAAAGATTGTGTTGTACTTTAAAATATTTTGTAATCCTATTGAATACTCCATTTTTGACTTAAATTTCAATTTGATGTTTAATTGTTTTAATTTCTAATGCTAAAAGACTATGAGAAGAGATCAAAATAACTGTTTTAAAATTATAACATACAAACATACAAACATATTCCAATCAAAGAAAATAAATAAATTCTTTAAGATATGATAAATTTATAAATCAAATGGATTAAATAATAAAAAAAATATGAACATTAGAAATTAAAAATTGAATTATTATTATATAAAATAAACATACATGATAGTAAGTTTCTCCTATAAGTTATTATATTGATTCCATTTTCTCTAGATGCTGTATGAACTTGATTGTCATCTAATCCACCTACTAAAATGTCTTGACAAACTCCTTTATATTGTCCCAATACCTTTACACACTAAAATTTAGAATATTATATTATTATTTTGTTTCATTTAGTCTAAAATAATTATCTCAATACAAACAGGAGATTTGTCTGTTATATTGTAATCAATTGCATGGCCTCTGAAACCATCAATATAAGTTATAGCAATATCAGATCCAAGCATTTGTGGTGCTTCTTCTGATCCACTAAATCCAAATGCCATATAATTATCAGCTTCTATTTGTCCTGCTAGTCGTATTGTAATTTGAGGACCAAACACTTGCCAACTTAGTTGAAGCTTTTTATGTAATTGAACACAGTGCATAATATTTTCAACTTTATCCTAACATTAAATATGTATTAAAAAAACAAAAAAAACAAAAAAGTAAAAAATCAACAGATGGATCTACAGATATCACTTACAGCAACGTTTTGCAAAGATGGAGGCACATTAGGTTCATCTGGTATTAAAACCCATCCATAATTTTCTTTAGTTTTTAAATCATATACACTTAACCAATTAATATCAAAAACTGTAGTGTCTCCAACTAGTTCTAGTATGATCGTTTCATTTAAATAAGTTCTTAAATTATCTAAACTATAATAAAACCCAATATATTTTTAACAACATCTGAAATCAGAATAACTCCATAAAATGTTTAGATGCTTACTATCCTGACTCATCTGGAATTTTTTGACCTTTGGCAGATGGCTGAGGTCCATTTCCAACAATAAAATAAGTATCTATAAATAATTAAGAAGCCAAATTAAAAAAATTGCAATTTTATGAAGCAACAACAACATTAAATTCATATTATACCCACCTATCCCAAAATAAATTACCTAAATTAGTTAAAAAATGTTATAGTATCTAATTAATTTTTGGTTCAATAGTAAATAATAATTAAGTAGAACTTAACTAATACTGAACACATTAATTTCTTGATATACAATCATCACCTAATAAATTGGATATTTTACTGAAAGTTTACTGTAATAAATTTACCTTTCCCAGCACCATTATAAGAAAACATAGGAATCTTAATAGTTTTAGAATCTAATATTTCTATTGGCCCAGAAGAAACTCCATGTGACTTAGTAGTGAGATCACCAATAATTTGTTTAACAGGTGGTTCAAAATCTTCTGGAACGTAAACATCACCAAATGCAATCTATAAATGAATGTAAGTACATGTTAAAAAGCAATCACATGAAATTAAAATAAAAAATAAGTAGAACTCCTTACATTTTTTGAAAGGTCATAAATAGCAAACCAATTAATATCTGTTAATTTTTTATTGTCAGGTAGAATTAATTTCAATTCTTTTCCTAAATATCGTTTTAACACATCGGTTCTGTAAAGATAATAAAACATTTTTTGATACAATCTTCTACTTAATTGTATAATATTGTAAAAAGTTTGATTTTATTTTTGTATATCATGTAGTAATTTAATTTATGCATTCAAATAAAAATTAATATGACCTTATTTTATGAAATCTAGTAAGTAGGTAATTTTTTTGATTTATTTTAAAATATTATTATATTTATAATACAAAAATATAAATATTTAATTTTTAATACACTAAATAACTGTAAAAATTAATTTTTTTACCGTCCATATTCATTAGCCAAAATAAATCCTTGAGGTCCTGGACGACTAGAAGCTCCGGCCCAGAAAAATGCATCATTAGCACTTCCATCAAATGTAAAATCAGTAATCAATAATGTAAATTCATTGACAGCAAATACTTCACCACCCACTTGATGATGATAAGAGTTTAAAGTTCCTAATGATTTACCTTTATAAACTTCAACACTTATGACATTACCTGTAGCATATGAAAGCCAATTAATTTAGTTTATATAATAGAGCATTAAAGTTTTCACTTACTTTCAAATAAAATAATTAAATATAACAAACGGGTCATTAACATTAAGCACATAATTTGTTAACTTGAATACAATTATTTAAAATGCATGTATGATTTTTGTTAAAATTTAAATAGGTACGTATTCTTAAAATATTTTAACATTTTTGATTGGTATTATTTAACAAAAGTAATTTCCAATGTTATTAAAATATTTCAATTATCAACGATATTCATATGAATGGCATGCGTGATTGCGAGAATCAACTACCTACTACCTACCTGTTGTAACAGCAGGAGAATATAGTCACTAGAGCGAGGCATTCAAAAAGAGAGAGAGATCTTGAAAGAATTAGAAAGTGACAGTGAATATCGCTCCAGTAGTATACGTAGTGGTACATGGTGCATGTATTACATAGAAACATATAGTATATAAATTAACTTTAAAATAAAATGTAGTTCAACATTCAACCTAGCCTGTAGGTACAATGAACTTATTATAATTTATTAAACTAATTACTCCTACGTTTTATTAAGCAATAAGCATTAATTTATTAAGAAATAGCTGCATAAAGTTTTGTGTACAATAATTTAATAAATTATTATACTAGGGTATTATTCATATTTATATAATTGATAATATACTACTTTTTCGTCCTTGGATTACGTTTTATTGGTAAAATTGGTAACTTGGCCAGTATTTAGAAAATTAAGTATAAAGATAAATAAAACACTATCGTTTGGTAATTTGTAATTATACACCTAGCCAGAATATAATACCTAAACTATTATATATTCATTTAAATCGTTCATTTTGGTTGAGCGTAGTTATTATTATGTTTTAATTGATTAAATTTATTCTGTGGTAGAACCATGAATATGCTTCTATTAAAGCATACATAGTATTCTATGTTGAATGCCTTGACGCTTGTATGATATTTTATATTATGCTTAGTTATATTGACAGAGAATAAGATACAATATATTATTTTCTTACAAATACAATAAATAGTTTGATACCAAAATATCTATAGGTTATTAAAACACTGTTCTGAACACTAAATATTGAATGATGGACTTGAAAAAGCCAAGATTAGTAATTAATATAATAATATAATAATTAAATATGTCGGTTTATTATAAATATATAGGTATCGATATAAATAATAATATACAGTATAATTTATAGATTTTATAATGATATATAAAAAAATAAATACATTTTGATTTATAATAAATCGCAATTTTATTGACTATGTATAAATCTAATATCATATGATATCATACAATGAGTTTTTAATTCGAAACAGGACATACATTACAAATATAATAATACTTCTAACTAAAAATTTCTTTATTTATTTGTTTCTATATTTATTTAACATTTAGTAATTTTATTTTATTATTTAATATTAATTAATTTTGTTTCTAAATATTAATTACTAACATAAACATAATAATGGGCTCAAGAAAGGTGACGTGGAAATCGCAACTTATTGAATTTTTATTTTAGTATTCGTTCAATTTTATGTTGTTGTCTTATTTTTTTGGTATTATTATTAATAGTATTTCAATATATTGTTTAGTATGACAGTATACGAACGTCATTTCTGGAACTGAGTGGCGTAATTTGGAATTGGTTCTGGAGTGGGATTGGGATATAAGTTTATACTATCATTCTAGTGGGGCTATGCACCCCACATCCCCTTAACAATTAAATCTCATATATCTCAATCATAGGCGTGTGCAGACTTTGTCCGCAGAGGGAGCCCCTTAAAAAAAGTGAACCAAAGATTCTTGTACTAAAGACTACTAGTATAATTAAATATTTTAAATTTTATAAATTATTTATTTAATTCAATATGGAAATATAAAAATAAATACTATTTATAACTCCATCCTTCTGTCCACGGGAGTAAGGTTTTTGAATGTATCAATTGCATCTTCAATTTCTATATTATATGCAAGTTATGATTATTCTGATTAATAACTTTATTACATTTATTCACAGATATCAATTCTATACTATAAGATTAAAAATGGATTTACTTTATTCATGTAAAATGTAAAAATGTTCTCTATCTTGTATAGTACAGATATATATTTATTAAAGAAGAAGCCAGAGTCCGCAGGGGGGCCGCGGTCCACCCAGCTGCCCCCCTGCGCACGCCTATGATCTCAATATTATATTAATTTATTATTATAAATTAAATGAGGCAAATGGTATAATGATGATTGTAAAAATGTTAATTTTTAATCATTAACTTTTCCTAACTTTGTACTTACAGGTTGTTCTACAGAAATCATTGATGTAGATTGATCTGTTTCTTTATGTTTTTCCTAAGAAAATATCCTTGTGTTATTAATTTTTAAATTGATGGACATGGGTATGCCATAATAATTACATAGAAATAAGAATTACATAAGTATATGAAAATTTAAATTATTTTAAAAAATAGTTCAACTTTATTACCTCAAGTTCTGTGCTAGGTAGGTCTTGATCTGAACCACATTATGACGAGCTGTTTTCTTGATCAGTTTCTTTAACTTTTTTTTTAAAAAAAGAAATAAAGGCATTCGACTGTCTTTTCATTTTTAATTTAATATGTAATTTAGTAATATATTAAATTTACACTATCACACAATAGACACACATCCACAGTCATCGGCGTAACTTGGATGTTTATTGGGGGGAGGGGGAAATATATAATTACATACCTAACGAAAAGGGTGTCCGCAGCCAGGGTTGGACTAGCTTTATAGCTCGGCCCGGGCAAAATAATTTCGAATGGCCTCAATTGAACTTTATAAGTAGGTAGATACCTAATCAAATTATTGTTTAACTGAAAATGTATCTTCATATCTCAAAAAAAAAATATTCACACAAGTACATTTAAATATTTTCAGATTTAATGTTATACCTTAAATAAATCTAGTTTACGCATAATATATCTTATCTATAATATTGATATAATGATGACCTACCTATTAAGATAAATTTTACACTAAAAAATTATTTAATTTAAATATGTTTATACATTTAATTTGAATTGAGTTAGAACAGTGGGGTCGGCTACTAATGTCTCTTCTATGCGACCCACAGTAAATTTCAAAACTAGTAAATGTCATTGAATATCATATAAATATTTTATATTGTCTGGCTCTAGAACCATTTTTAATTTGTGAATGTGGCGAAAAGGTCCATAAAGGTTGGAAACTAGTAACAGACTTGTTATTGATTGAACGTCAAAACTATTAAAATGTTTTTAAATAAAAGTCTAATGAATCTTATAAAAATTATTATTGTCGAAAAACAATATTGTTATCGCATATCTTGCGCGACGATGTCTACCCATACCATGGTCTTAGAAAATTAATCTTCTAAGACTGTGACCCATACCAACATTTTATTTTGATAAAATGTTTGAACAAACGCGAACGGTACTTCGTATGATTAACATATTGTACACATCTTATGTATTCAAATTTCCTACAATTTTTCTATTTATAAATATTCTGATGAAATCATTGTTATCAATCGGCCTATTGCGACATTAAATATGTTAAATTTTCAAACTCCGAGTTATCTAATCCTGTGTCACCGCATCCATTAGTAATGTCATGTTACAAGGCGATTTTTTTTATTTTATTTAAAAAAAAGAAGGTAGACGCATTAAATTAAAAACAAAAAAATCTAAGTAATTTTATTTAACCAAAATTACAGCAGCCCACCGGAGCATGCCCCGGTGCCCCGGTGGCCTAGTCCAACCCTGTTCGCGGCTAAATGCCGCTTTACTACCTACATATTATTATACAAAATTATTCATTTTCTAACATTATGTTAGATAAGTGAAAATTGAAAGTTAAGATTTAAAAAAAAAAAAAATTGTGTAGTAATAGCTATAACCAGCTATTTTGTACTTATTTTAAAACAAGGTATGTTAAATATCAGAGGGAGCACTACCTCTTCTTATTTATTCTAAGTGGGGCAATTGCCCCATCTTCCCCCCCCCCAGTTTACGCCTATGTCCACAGTTAAAGAAAAAATAATATTATTTTATTATTCGTTTTATTATAATATAAATAATAATAGACCATAGGTTCTTAACCCGACGACCATGGACCCTTTGGGGGTCCGTAGATGACTACTCGGTGGTCCATGGGGTGGCTGTGAGTTTTTTTTAAATAAGTCAAAATAAATTTGTTTTGATAGTATTTTTAAAATAATTATGATTGTTAAAACATTCGAAAGTCATTTGAAAGACAACAATGTTTTTAAATATAAAACTTAGATTACGATAATCTTATATGCCATAAAAAGCTATCGTAATCGTAAAATAATATAACATGGCAATACAATCTAACGAGCAGTTCAATTTAACACTGAAACCTATCACTTCTGTTGACCCGTTGCCGTATAATAAAAATTATATTTATTTACCTATACATACATTTTTTTTTTTTGCAGGGGGGTCCGTGATTTTATTTTACGCTTTAAAGGGGTCCATGACTAAGAAAAGGTTAAGAATCTATGTAATAGACATTGGTGTTGCACTGTTGCTCAACGTTTATAGTAATATAATATTCGAAAATAGTTAATACCTTATACCACTGAATAGAATAATATAATGACACATTGTTTGTCGATTTATATATATAATATAATATATTTTCTATAGTAATAATATGTAAACCACTGTACTCATTCCATATCAATGATTATAAAAAGAACTTTTAAATTATATAATAAATAATTGATAAATAACTAACATTAATATTTGTATTATAAATAATTTGAAATAATTTTAATGTTTCACGTTCTTGTGAAGTATTGCATGCTTTAAACACTAAACAAGAGTCATAAATTGTAGATTTATCAGTGTTATATTTTAACTATGAGCTACCTATACAATTTTCTTGTCAAATATTGTAGTTGTTGAGCTATAGTTTTATATTAGTAAAATAAAAATAAATCTCAACTATGATAATATCCATGAATTCTTATTTCTTATCTTAAAGTTTTTTAAAGCTTAGTGCTTACGGAAATTGAATTATAGTTATTCTAAAAAAAATGCGTCTGGAGGGATATACCCCTATACACGGCCATAATAACGCCACTGCTGGAGCTTTAGATACGTCTTATTTTGCGATGACTTTCTCGTAAAGGAGCCTCTTTAGAAAAATTTGAAAGGTTAAAAAAAAAAGGTCAAATTATAATTTAAAGATTTACAATAAGAAATTATGATTTTGGATTTTTATACTTTTATATTGAAGTAAGACCAACTCATTAGAATTCTTGGGTAAATAATATTTTTAAAACTAATTTTTTTAAATTTTATCATATTATCACTAGATTAACCAATTAGAAATAAAAAATATTAAAAATACCAAGAGCATATTAGGATAGAAATGTTATAAAGAAGTTAAAATTATTTGAAAATGATACTATACTTAAAAAATAATGATACTACCATACTACTGTCATTTACTAAAAATGTCATATCTGTACTATTAATGTATTTCAATTTACAAAGAAAAAAAACTTTGATTTGGTCGGAAACCGATATCCCATAAATGTTGAGATTTTATTTTGTAATTTTTTATCAGGTTTTCTCAATGAACTGGAAAACTGTCATAATAGTTAAAAAATTATTTTTCTAAAGTATAAGCTTAAACAAATTTACAATCGAAAAAAAATTATTGTTGATAATTAGTAATCGGAGCATATCAATTACTAAAAAATTGATTGAAATTGTATAAAAGAAATAAAAAAAAATCTACACATCATGGTTAAACCTCGCTTCATTCAGAATCTAAAAATAAAATATGAATACAATGTAAAACAGATGTTAAAGTATGTTTATACTCGTGCTCTTTCACTTAGATTTTCAATTCAACTTACTCTTTAACATTCATTTCCGCTTTCATCTAACTCATATCTTTATTGAATGCAATAGATCAGAGGTGGCCAAACTTTTTTCGGCCACGATCTACTAAAAATATACTTCACCTTTGAAAATCGACTTTATTGGAAATTTTTTTTATAAACCAGAATAAAAGATAGAAAGTTAGAAAGTATACAGATAAAACTCATCGACAATTTGTTCATAACCACCACGATTAATTTTCGTGCACGTGGCTTAAAAATAAATTCTAACATAATCGACTCTGAAATCTTCCGCGATCGACCGTTTGGCCGTCTCTGCAATAGATGCTTGTTTTTTTCTATTCACACTAGCGATGTCACAAAGCAGTCATCTTCCAGATTGTTTACAAAAAAATTTGTCGGATAATGGTACTCATGGTACTTTTTGACGCATGCATCTACACACGAGTACAAACATACCATTATATCTTTTATCTACATGTATATATCATAAGGAAATTCATAATGGTCAGTCTAAATTATTTATCCATTAAATATTTGAATACTCTGTTAGGACTAGCAATAAGTACCTACTTGTTATATGTAAATGTACCAAAATATTTTACATATATTTTAATGTTATGTACACCGTACACAAGAGATCATAGGTAGCTGATTATTCTTCATCTGCATAATGTTTAGATATAACAAAAAATATTAAAATATTAAAAATATATATATGACAAAACCATGAAAAACTAAGTAAATGGTTTATAATTTATTAATTAACGATACAAGTACGCGGAATATCGACAGTTGAACGCACATGCTATTTCGTAAGCAAACTTCAGTGGCGTTGCAGAATTTTTTTTTGGGAGGGGTTATAAAAAATGTAACATTCAATTTTTTTTTAATTTTTTGTGTTTTAATTATGATCAATAGACAATATACATACATTTAACATTTTCGAGGGGGGTTATAACCCCCCCTAACACCACTGGCAAACTTCAACAAAATTCAAGTGAACGCGATATTACAATGGCATATATATTTATTTACGTAACTTATCGACATCATTTGTAGTTAAGAATCATGATTTAAAGTAATTATCTTAAATCATGCTAAGAATACAAGTGAGTGAGTTAAATTTGGTTTAGCAATCAGTAGTCACGGATGGAAATACGATGCGTTTGTGGCGGTAAACCAATCAGGTAGATGGCGCGGCGAACGGCCGCCGTTGTAGCACCAAAGTACATCAGACATGTTCAATGTTGGCTCCTCTTGTCGATCAGCTGACTGCATGTACAAGAATTTTCCAGTGCGTAAAAAAAAATAAATTGTTGATCAAAGAACAAGCAAAACTATGGTGGCTACAGACAGTATAGGGGGGGAGGTGTTCGTTAGCGCGCGTGCGCATGACGAGTGTTTGTTCGTGTATGCGTGCGTGCAACGTAGAACAGCGAGTGGTGGGAGTGCTCGTGTGAGATAGTGAGAGTGAGACGGCCGATAGAGTGATAGGCAAGAGTGGAGGGAGAAAAAATCGTTCGCCGGCTGTGTCGCGGACTTCGGTGCGGTGTGTGTGCAGGTAGCGGGGCGGCAAGAGCGCGGCGGCGGTTTGTGTGATTGTGCGTTGTCGGATGATGTCGGACCGAGAGAGCGGTGATGAACAGCCTCAGAGCCAAAGTGAGTAACACGACGATTGCGATTTTGATTTGGGCTGAGCGAAATAGCGAATGGTACCGTCCGTGGAATGCTTAGCGCGGACGGCCGGCGGCTAACAAAGCGAATGGCTTTCGTCCTCTTTCGGGAGATAACGAATTCGAGAATCCAAGATGGCTGACCCTGAGCCCGCGGACGCCGTCCCCGCCGCGCGTCGAATCAGCCGGCGGTCTCTGCGTAATGTGTAGTGCCATCGTCGTCGCTGCCGCCACTGCGGCTCTCCTTTGCCATAGATCATTTTATCCATTTTCCTTGTGACGACGAAAACGACATATGTCTCGTCGCGTTCCTCCCACCCAAAACTCTTTTTTCACTTTGTTGTTAGGCGACCGGATTTCGAAGTTTTGAAATAAATAAAATGTTTATATCTATATGTTTTTCACTCCTGCATTTGATTCTGTGACAGACAATTTAAATCTCACATTTACAAGTCACCTGTAGACGAATGTACATTTACAAAGGATACAGTTTCGCATAATTAGTATTTGCACTATTTGTGATAAACATATTGGTTGGAATGTCCATGGACCCGCGACTCAGTAGAAGGCGAGGTACTTAAATCTCGACTGATCCTCAGATTGCATATTGTCAAAGCCTAATATTTAGCAGTTCTCGTCATCTAAACAACTTACTAATACTTAATACTTTTTTTGTTTTCAGGGCAGGCTTCAAATGGAGCTACAGGTTCTGACTCCGGTAAGAATAATCTCTTAAGTTTTTTCGTGTTCATTTTACATCGTTAACTCGTATATAAGATATGATCTTTAGTATTTTAATTAGTTTTATGTTATACTTTTTTTTTATATGTATTTAACTATTTTGAAATTTGTAATTTTTGTATTTGTTTTTGCTTTTTACCTTGATAATTTAAAAACATAACTGTGTTGTTAAGCTTATTAACAATTTATTTAATGCTTCTTCAACCAATTAATGAACTAAAATACTGGACATCTCAGTATATGTTATATAACATTTTATCTATGTAACTATAATATTGTGTACATTTAGAACTAATAAATTAGTGTATTCATATACTTTTTAATTAGTTCTGTTTAAGTTTTTGCCATGTTCTGTTAACTGATATTATTTAGTTATTACATTTATAAATATTTTATTTAATATCAATTGTATATTTTGATTTTTAATTTTACAATGTTTGAAAATTATTAGAATTATTTATTAATTTATTTATTATTTTGATAATTTCTATCAAGTTCACTAATATAAGTATCATCTTAACATACAGTGGAAATATTAACAATAAATAACAAACGAAAAACATTAGTGTATGACATTAGCATGTTATTTTTAATTTATTTGATTTATTTTGATCACTTACAAAATTAATGTTTTGTTTATATCTGGCACTTAGATCACTGATCAATTAACTACTAACTACTAAGTTTTATTAATAATACTTAAAGCAAAAAAAAATTATTATTTTGGGTACTTACAGTTCGTTGATAAACTATTTCTGCTTAAGGAGTATCTGGTAATATACTAAACATCTTATAATTTTCATTTAAATTAGTCAAAAAATATGTATTTTCAAATTATTTATGTATAATTCATATAATGTTGATTATAAAAACTATGAGAAGATTTATTATTATTTATTTTGATATTTTCTATTAAATAAAAATCAAATTTGTACTAAGAACATATTTTATCTAAAATCAAAAACTCATTAATTTAAATATTTTATAAAGCAAAATATTAAAACATTGGTTATATTTTTATTTAAAATCATACTTGTCTGGGTGGCTAATCTTTGTTATAGTCTGTTAACATTCTAATATAGTATATATACTTATCACTATCACTTCATTAATGTAAATTATAAATCACAATTAGAACATAATCTATAAAATTCTTATGTAATATTAATTTTTGTTTATATTTAATATATAAATCAATCTAATTTGATAAAAATACAATTTATTTGCTTTTTCAGTAATTCTTTATTTACTCAACTACAAATGTCATCATCATTCTGTATTAAAATTAATTAAGTTAATTAAGTAGCATACTAAAAAATAATTTTTCACAGTACAAATTTCAAAATGAATAAAATTCAACTTAACATTGTATGATGTTTATAATCTTCAAACCCTTTAGGTAAATGTGATACTAAAGTATTTCTGGTTATATACATAAGTAATATAATAGTGTAGATTTAAAAAAAAAATGTATGATAACATTAATTATTAAAATAATATTTTTTGTTTATAAACCTGTAGCTTCAAGAATTATTTTGAAGCACTTTTTATTCTACAGAATTTTAGGAACTACTGATAAACAAAAATAAACAGTTCATAAATAAAATCAAAACATTTTATAAATATTTTAGTTCTATTGTATTTAATTTACTTGATGTAAACTAATTAATTCATCTTAAAGATTTTACTGTTATAAGAAAAATGATAGTATAATGATTCAAAATATCATTCTACATATAATTATTTATACAATCCCATTGTATCATAATTTCTAATTAAGTTTTCTATATTCACCTGAAGATCAGTATTTATGATAAGGGTATTTAGGTTATAATCAAAATTATCCAAAATATTTTTGAAAACAAAAATAAAATAGGTTATACTATTATTACTACCATAATAGTTATTGATGTTCTTATAAAACAATAGCAATTTATTTAATCAATTAACTGGTGAACTAAAATTATTTGTCATCAATAAAAAATGTTTCATAACTAAGTATTTTTATCAATATACTTTTATATGTAGATTAATTGCTACTATTTTCATCACTAAATTGATTTTAAAATAATTGAAAGTATGCCTAACTACCAACAAGAATAATTTTTTGTATTTCATAATTAAATGTATTTATTGTTTTATATCCCTTAGGTCATATCTGATGTAAACACAATTGGGGTTGAGGAAGTTAAATCTGTAATAGTCTATCCCTTATTTAACCCAGAAAAATTTAAGTAATCTGATTTCATCTAAAGTAGATAAAAATTATAAAAATTAATTATTTTAATCCTCTTTCAAATTATTTTTCTGTGTTTACCCTTATCTTTTAATTAATTGTCTTGTTCATAATTTGGAAACCTAACCTGGTAGCTTGATTATATAATATAATAATTGATACTTTATATTCTTTACTTGCAAAACAATTCAATAAGTAAAAAAAAAAGTGTATTAATTTATCTTAAGTTTTTATTATTAAATTATAACTTCAAAAACTATATATTTACTAATGATATTTTCAACATAAATTATAAACTATATACCTTTTTTTATATAAATTATTAGTGTTATATTAAACATTAAATTATAATAAAATTTTTTTTTATAGTATTAATAAACTTTTATTAAAAAATAGTTTTAATGTTTCTAAAATTATAACTAATACTACTTAATTATTACTATTAGTTATAAATTATGAAACCGAATTAGGTAGACCATTATATTTTTTAAATGTAATATGTTGTTAAAATCATTAACTAAAGCAGTCTTCAACTCCCGGCCCGCCCTGTCATAATATGCGGCCCGTGATCACATTTTAAATTTAGCATTTACATTTTCTTGTTCAATAAAATTATAACAGTTAAGCTATCACTATCAGAAATATGTGATAATATAAATTGAATTACCTACCAATATATAATTATTATTGTCTGTTGGTTCGTAATCGATTGTGGAAAGAGCACAATATTCTCCTTTATGTGTATAAATTTCAATTTTATACTTTTTCTTCGTAATATTTGTACAGTATGTCGGTGAGTAAAAAACGTAAAATCTCGGATGAAAAACTCGTTTTTCAAGAAAAATGGTTCAATAGCAATTTTTTTAAATTATTAAATTTACTAATTTGTAATTTTAAATTTACCTACCTAATTTTAAAAATTGTAAGAATAAAACTGAATTTTTATATATAATACATGTTTTTACAACGAATGCGGCTGCAAGATTTAAAAAAAATAATATGTGGCCCGCTGCCTAAAAAGGTTGAAGACCCCTGAACTAAAGTATTATTTCTATACATTTCGTCAATTATCATACTTTCTAGATATTTGTACTGGTTATTCAATATTTCTATCCAAATAATTACTTATATAAATTTTATTTCTTTGTTTTAACATAATTTATGTTCGATAAAAATCTGGGGTAGTGGTAGGGTATTTATGTTAAAGTCGTATAGTAGTCTCGTCAACACGAACCGAAAGATAAATCCTTTATCTTTTCGAAGTACAAGGTGGTATGGAAATCATGTAGAATAATAGACTATCTGTCTACACTCTACAGTAAAGTAGTTGTGAATGTTCTGACTTTAGACAGCTTGCTTTGGTATACTTGAAAGTTAATTTTATACAGTAATAAAAAAAATCTTTTTTATAATGAAGAATTCCAAAATGTTAAATGGCATTATCAATGGATACATTTCAAAAAGTGATGTTAGTTGGAATTATGGAAGAATATTTTAGTGGCAGTCGTATTTTAATAATTTATTTCTATTTGTTATTCCATTTTTAGTTCATATGAGTAACAATTGTATTTGTATAACGAAGTGTCTGGCGTTAATTTGAATTTTGTTTGATGCGAACGATTTCGCTTGACGTTATTCATATGTGTCCAATGTAGTTGAATAGCTGTTAGAGCATGTAGCATGAAAGTTACAAACCTATGAATTAAACCTTTCTTCAGTGATCACATATTGTAAACGTGATCAAGTATGGTTTGAGAAAGTGGTTTTTGTTTGCCTTTAAATTACAATTTTTTTTATATATATATGTCCTTATAATTCAGCAAAATATACTTGCAGAGAGCATATGTATTATACTATTTGTTTAAAAAATACCTTTTAAAAAAAAACTAACTATCGCTATTCTTGTGCCATTTATTCCATAAAATTATTCTTTTTTGCACCAACGACATTAACAACTCTATTTTACAATAAAATAAATAATATAAATAATTGATAATTTAATATTTAACAATTTAATGAATTTAAAATTAAAATTTACAGCTGACATATATTATATAAAATTAAATGTTCAAAGTAAAAGTAAACATACATTTTGAAGCACTGTATTTACTTAATCAATTGTAATATTTGAAAACATTTATACCTAGTTGAATTACTAAAATTCCAACGATGCATGTTTTATGTATATAAAATAATAATAACTTATTTATAATAATAAATTAAAAGCGTATTTATAATGTTAGACTATAAATGTATTGTTGGGTACCTTGTAGAATAAAAAGCCCTATTCAGTTATATCTCTTATTTATGACACATCAATTTTTATAAATTTTGAAATGGTATAAATTTAATTTTTATTTTACTATACTATGTATTATAAAAAAGTAATAAACCGAAAGTACTATTATTTAAATCGTTAAATATTTAAAATCTTTAATTTTACCAAATAATATATGATGATAATGAATTTCTAAAAATATTGCAATTAACTTTTCTTCGTGGAAATGGATATAGCATTTAAAAATTATTTTAGTTTTAAATAAGAATATTGGAATATTAAATTAAATAATTGAATTCTAATTCAAACCCTAATGTTAATTATTAAAAAGTGAAATTAATTCTTTTTGTAATTAATTTGTTACTGGGGAAAAATATATTAATAATTACAGCGCAGTCAGAGAGCGTCAATAAGGTAATTTACTAAAGGTCCTATGGTATATATGATTATTTATATTAGAGTTTATTATAATATTGCATGTTTTATACATTTTAAATTATAACATAGGTAAACTATTTCGTTTGTACCTATAGTTTAATACTTGGCCAGTTATATATAATAAATGTAAGTTAATTATTAAATCATAACATTGAAAGTTAAAAAATATATAAATAGTTTTGTTGAAAGACTTAATTATATTCGTTAATTATTATTTTTATGTACATCCGTGTTTTGTTGTTTCTATAATTAATGATAGTACATTTTAAAATACTTTTTTACAATGGCATAGCCAAAAATACTACTCCGATCATCAACTAGATAAAATTCTAAAGGCATACGTTTAAGTAAATTATATTTATAACCTTGCCCGCATTTAATAATAATATTACACATGGACTACTCCCTAAATACTCAACTGCCAATATTTTTACAATTTTTTTATAATGATCTACAAAAATCATTTAATGATTCAAATGTAAAATAAAATACTTTTGTAATAATATACTCTATTATTAATGTGCATATTTTTTAACTCTGATAATCTGTATTACCATTTATTTTAACTCCTGTAATTTTAGGAAAATATTTGTAAGTAAAATAAATGTTTATATATAATATATATACAGAGGCGTACGCAGAATTTTACAATGGGGGGGAGGGCTTGAAAATAAATAATTACTTAATTGTAACAGGCGCATTGGCTTAAAAAATAAAATATATCTTTTATTTTTCTTTTTTTTACCTTTTTATTTGGTCCAGTCTAATAATTATAGTCGCTTATGTGATCTTTTTGAATATTGTTGTAGAACTTCCAATTCGGCCAGATTTTCTTTTTTATTGATATTTGCTAAAGCTAATTCATTAAGACGTTCCTCCGCCATGGTTGATCTTTGGAATATTGGCTAGATTAAAGATGTTTGGATTGTTGCTAACAATTGTTCAATTATAATCATAGAGTATAAATACCCATCAATGGACTGTGGTCGTAATCAAGGACTAAGTTATATATAATATTTATTAATATCTTAGTCCATGGTTCTAATAAATGTGTAAATACACGCTTTGGGATACTATATTAAATCATTGTTAGATTTAAAAACAAAGAATAATAATACGGGCAATAGGGGGTCTTCAGCCCGTTAGCACACCCCCTTCGTAAGCCTCTGTATTTATATATATATATATGTATAAATAATAATTTGAATATTTAATTTCTTTTATATACATATTTAATAAAAAAAACTGATTCACATTTTTTAATTTCTGAAGATAAGATGATTTTAAAACAAATTTCCCATTAGATCTAAATTATATTGTTATTTTTTAAACATTATTAATATACATCAGGGATGAGCAACTCAAAGTTTCTAGAGAGCCAATTTTTAGAAAATTAAAATCTAGCGGACCAGAGCATAGAAAGAAAAAAGCTATTCAAAATATAAATTTTAATTAGCATTTATATACACGGAAATAATAAATTCAACATACACGACAGAATGATACGATGAAATTGATATAGTTAAATAGTTCGGTACAAACACCTATGGTTGAAGCAGTGGTGGTTCTTGAGAAGCTACAAGGGGGGGAGGGTTAAAAATATTTTGAATATACTTACAATTTGCATACATATCCCATTTATTTTTTCCTAATGCTTGATACACGAGAAGTAATTTTAAATTCTATTAACTTTATACTACAATTGCATAGCATAAAAATTTAGGTATCAATAAAAAAATTAAAATAAAAATAATCTTTTATTCAAACTCGATTAACAGTAAAACTTCTATAGGAGCAAACATTTTTGTAAACAGTAAACAATTTTGACATAAAATTATCGCCAAAACGATTTTTAGTAAACTGCTCATTCATATTTTTAGTTTCGCACGGCTGAAGGGGATCCACCTATCCCTCCCCCCACCACCTTAAAACCACCATTGGGTTGAAAGGTATACTTATACACACACAGTGGGGTGCGCAGGAATTTTGTAGGGGGAGGAGTTGTCATAAATGAAAATGTTTTATTTTCAATCTTTATTCTTAATTATTATACAAAAAAAAAGCAATCAAGGCTTCCTCATCATTCTGGCTTATACACTGAATTCATTAATTATTTGTTCTGTAGATAATGGAATGTTTTGATGTATGTTCATTAATGTCAATCCATTTAACCTTGACTGCTCCATCGTATTTTTTAAATACGTTTTGAAACGTTTAAGACTAAAAACAAAAGCCCATGAGGGGATATATCCCCCATCATCCTCCCCTGCGCACGCCACTGTACATACATATGACATTTAGACATAACGATGTTTAATACGAGATAACAATTATTATATCGATAAGTTAGAGTATAGACATTGTATGATGTAATTTTAAAATATAGCATGGGCCAGATACTAAAGCCGCGAACCGCCAGTTGCACACCCCTGATATACATTATTAGTTGTACAATATTAATTTGTTATTAGTTTAATTTACAACTCTTAGTGTCTTTGCTTGTGATGTGTTAAATACAATGATAATCTTTTCTAACTACGGTTGGATACCGATTTATTTAGGAATAAAAAGAGCATAAACGTTTAAATATGAAAACCGTTTCGTGCAAGTGCATATCCGCGACCCGTTGTCTTTATGTGTTGAATCAGCTGACGTGACCCACTTATTGAGCGCCCTGACCTAATCCCTGCTAGTAGTGTTGTTACCATCCCCAAGCACTGTACCTCTTTAGTCGCATTGCTCTGCTGTTGATCTTTTATTAACGAAATGTGATCATATTGAACGTTTTGCGCTTTAGTTTTACTTTAACATATAACGTTATGTTATTGTATTTACTGGATATTATTATTGTATATATAGTGTGAATTTTTAGAATATAGTATTCAAAAACCTAAAGATTTTGTTATGTCAGATATTGATAGAGAAATTATATTTGGTAAATGTAATATTTTGTTATATTCCTGTTTCTAATTACGTATTTTACTTTAATCTTGATGTTTATTTTTTTCATAATTTATGCATTGAAGTACGAATTTATAAGTAATTATACATTTTATGTAATTTAGGTCAACAACAGCAAAGTAATGAACTGGAGCTGGCCACCAAAATGCTTCAAATACAATCAAAACGTTTTTACTTGGATGTCAAACAAAATAGAAGAGGAAAATTCATAAAAGTTGCTGAAGTAAATATATAATTATTTTTTGTTAATTAAATAAAAAAGCACATATTTAGTGAAGTGGCATTCCATTTTGTAGTAGATTCTATAGTTTTATATTCTTGGAAATGAAATAAATTTTATCAAAATATAATATTTATTAGTGAAAATGTTCTTTATATTAAAATCATATTTTTTCCTCTGTAGTTTATTTAATTTGAACTATAGATTTTTAGATTGTCATTGTTTACAGTGATACAACAAAGTAATCTAATATTTTTAGTAACTAACTCAAATACTAATTTAGTAAAATTATTTATTTTATTAAAGCTTAATTATATCAGTTAAACATATCTGGTATTAATATATAAAAGTTACTTATTTGTTTTATTATTTATAAATTAAAAGAAAAAAAGGTTATGATTTGTATATTATGATGATTGATATTTATGTTTATTTTGTGAAATTCATTTTAGTGTATTATTCTGTTTGGGGAAATTATTGAAAAAAAAAATTGAGAAATGGCCTTTCCAATATTATGGGGAGTTTACTTAAAATTTCCTAAAAATCTTCGAAAAAAAAAAATATATTTAAATATATAAGCTATACATGCTCAAAATCATAAACAAAGTATTGAAATATTGATGGAAAATATAAAAAAAATATTTCCATTTTTTTAACACCTCATTTCAATAAGGCAAACTTTGTACACATTTTTAAAAATCAAAAATTATTATCTACCATAAGTATTATAAAATAATTTTAAATGTGAATCAATTATTAATTAATTAATTATTTGTTAATAGATTGGAGCTGATGGCAGAAGAAGTCAAATTTTTTTGGCATTATCTACAGCAGCAGATTTTAGAGACCATCTTGGTACTTTTAGCGAGTTTTACTCACAATTAGGTAATTATTTTTTTATTAAACAAAAAAAAATAATAATAATAATTAAAAATCATGAATTAAATATTTAATCATAAACACTTTTCAATCAAATATTGGTATTATATTTAAATTAGTTTAAATCGATATAATATGAAAATATTTTATAGGACCACCAAATCCAGATACCGTTCCTGAAGACGGAAAATTGAAGTCTGAAATGATGATCAAGGACAACCGTCGTTATTATTTAGACCTTAAGGAAAATGCACGTGGAAGATTTCTTCGTGTAATTGAAATTTATTCTTGTCCAACTATTTTTGTCAAATTAAAAAAAATTGTATATTCTTTGTATACATCCATTATGTCCATTATAGGTTTCCCAAACCATAACTCGTGGCGGCCCACGTTCTCAAGTTGCTATCCCAGCGCAAGGGATGATAGAGTTCCGTGATAATTTGACAGATCTACTAGACGAGTTTGGTACAGATGATGGTGGCTTCAAAGGTGATTTACCTGATGGTCGTCACATGAGGGTTGATAACAAAAATTTTTATTTTGATGTTGGTCAAAATAACCGTGGAATTTACATGCGTATATCGGAGGTAACAACTACGGCAAGTCTAAATTATACTTAATTAAACCATCAAATGTTATTTAAAACTTAATAATTAACTAATTTTAATCGTAATTATAGGTTAAAGGAAACTTTAGAACGGCAATTACGGTGCCAGAAAAGTCATGGTCCCGTTTCCGCGATTATTTCAGGGATTATTGCGATAAAATGGCTGAGTGCAACGAAAAAAGCACTGTAGCAACATTGGTGCCAGCTGAAAGCACTAGTCCACAATAAACCTCCATATGATATAAAAATTATAAAAATTATATAATTCAATTTTTTTCACACACACTCATACAAACTATTGAAATTTGAAAATTGTTTTTAATTAATTTAGTTGGTCTAACGAATAGTATAATATAACAAGGTGGTGGGGATGATATTCATCCTATTTGGAAAGTGAATTTATTAAGTCATCGGATTTATGTTCTAATTGCACATGAGTTACCAACTGATTGTGCAATGTTAAATGTCTTTTCTAGCTTGTCTAAATGATCCCTCTAAATTTCTTTATTAGTGCAATATTTGTTGACAATTTTTTTAAAATTCTAGTAACAACTACCAGATTGATGTTTTTGTTTTATATTTTATTAAGAAAATTGTTACATTTTTATTTGAATTTTATCCCAAAGTTGACTTTTGTTAAACTATTTTTGTTCTAGCTTATTAATCATTCCAAAATTTATTCAGTTTTTACATATTTATTTATTGTTTGAAATTGTATAACAATTTAATAATTTCAACATCAATATTTTCAAGTTAATACTTTTAGTTTTATGAATAACAATATTTGCCAGTTATGTTTTTCCTTTGCCTTTTCTTATTGTAGTGCTTAAAACATTTAGTCTCAAGAGTACAAAATATAGACAAATTTTCCAATACATAAGAAAATTTCAAAAAGTAATTAAAAAAATTTAAATATATACAGTTATATTACTAATATTATATGTATATAATATAAATGTTTTATTTTGTGTTAGATATTTGAAATTAAAAATATGTTTATTAAGTTAAAAAAAAACAATTTCATGATGTCAGCTTTATGTGTACCTATTTTATTTACAGATCTTTTTTCTAGTCTATTTAAATTTTAAATATTTGTTCTAACAAAATTAATTATTATTTACTTTTAATAATTAAGATTTTTTCACGTACTTAAAAATTTATTTTGGAAAAATTTCTAAAAAGATTGTTAAAGTTTGTTGGGTGTGGATGATGAGGAGAGGACATTGTCCTGAATGGTCTGTGATTTTGAAAGTAGAACAATTGGAAATTATATATATTTTTCTCTGTTACGTTTGGTTCTTAATAATGTTGGGCACGCGTTACATATAAAAATTGATATGCTCAAAGCAGTTATCTATTTTTTTTCCTGTCAATTAGTAAAGTTTTGTGGGAATGTTGAGTTTAAAGGATGCAAACACACTGCCATTCTAAATTTTCCCAAATTAAATAATATCTTTTTGGTTATTACTTTTGTTAACATTTCATATTATATTGCATAATCGTGGAAAAATCTAGCAAATTTAAAATTTATATTATGTTAAAATAATTTAAAGTATTTGTAAATTAAAAATATTTATTAGATAAACAAATTAAGAAAATTACTTTCCCACTTGATTATTTGTATTTTAACTCACATGCAATAGTACCTACATTATATTATAATATATTATATATTCCTTGTTGATTGTTTTAGATTTTTTTTTTTTTACTTTATAAATATTTATTTTCCGTTTGTACTTGTTTTGTACAAAACTTGTTACCAGATTATTATGATTTTGTATAAAACAAGTAACATTATCTGTGTCTGGAGCAAATAAAACTATAATTGTAACTTGAAAAGATATGGTCTTTTCACTGTACCAATTATTTCCTTTGTCAAAAAAAAAAAAAAAAAAACTATTAAATCTTGATAATGTCAATGATGTCCTTTTGAAAACTAATTATTTATATAAACTGTTTAGATTTTTAAAATTTAACCACTGTATAAATACCCAGTATATTTATTTATGTACTATCTTAATGATTTTATACAGATTTATTTTTATATAAAATTGTATACAATGGCATATTTAGATCAAGATTTTGAGGTAAGTTTTTATTTATAATTGTCTAAAAGAAAATATGTTTGAATATGGCGATAGAAGATAATCATAATTACATTGTTTGTCTTTCGTTTAGTTATATCTACAACATTTTCTATGAAATACTCAAATACCCATAGGTGCAATTTGGGGAGTGCTTGGGTGTGTTTAGCATCTCCAAATGTGTTGATGTTAATTTAAATTTAAATACTCATTACTCATTATGTATAGAAAAACAGAGCATTTGTATAAATATATAAATTTATTATTTAAATAATCAGTGCTTGAAGTGAAGGGGGATACAGAGGGATAGCATCCCTCTACTTTTTTTTATTTACAGTTTTCATCCCTCTACTTGTTTAGAATAACACATTTCTCCTAAAACTTGTATTTTAAAATGAAATACTTATCATTTTTATAGTTATATATAAGACATTTTTTTTTTCAGTAAAAATGGTTTTTAACATTCAAACTCGGGCGCCCGGCTTATCGTATGATTTAGTATAAGCTGTTACGCAACTCGAATTATATCCGTACTTAGAACCACGGACTAAGATAATATACTTAATGTGAACTATAAAAAAAAAAAAACTATAGGTAGACAAGGTGTGAAGAATAATAAATTATGATGATATCAGGAAATCGGAATTATAAAGCACCACTTGAGCCATTTCGACCACTGTAAATAATGGTAGTGGAAGTTCGTCCTTCCTCTTTTCGCTCCTCGAACTGGATAATAGTAATAGGTAGGGTAAACAAATTTTGAAATCCCTAAACTTAAACCATCATATTGAATGACTGAGTAAAGATTCGGTTTAAAAATTAACCATTGATGAGTATATTTTACCATTTTTATTCTAATTATTGGTAGATTCTTTTTTTTTATCAACCTGTTTAACATTTTATTTTTTACAATTTTATTAATTTTTTTTTTTTTTAACCAATTATTTATCTGTATTCATTGTTTCATTATGATTGGATGGACCAAATTTTTTTAGTAAACATTTAATGTTGACATATTGATGTAAAAACAGTAAAATCCATACAAATTTTAAGTATAAACATTTACTTAAATGGTTATGAAATAAATTTCAGACTAACGATTTTTAAAAAAATGTTCATTATTGGTAAGTTAGTACTTGTATATGAGTTAGGTGATATTAAATTTTCACTAGATATCCAAAAATAAAAATGTTATTACTTTCAAAACATTAGGTATTTTTAAAATTCTATATTTAAATCAAAATTGCTATTTGAAAATGATCTAAAATACGAAAAAAAATATCTTTGCTACAAGGTAAAAGTTTCAAGTTTCTAGCCATATTAATTTTGTAATTATGACTAAATAACTAAAATCTGAAAAGTGAATTTCTTATTTATATTTTTACCGTTTTAGGACGGTGTTTTCCTCACGCATAGAAAAACTATTAAGATTTAAAAAAAATGATCTAACTAAAAAGTTCATAGAAACAACTTTTGGACCAGTATTTCTATGCGAAATAATGTTAAAAAAATAAAATATAAACATCATTATAAAACCATAATATTCTTCGCTTCACTTAGAATCTAAAAGTTTTATGAAAGAAATATTTGTTTTTACAGACGAGTAATTCACTATATGAGCATTACAAATATAAAATTAAAGCGAACAATTTAAATTTAGAAATATTCAAATATTTACCAAATATTTTATTAACTATTGAATTGTATGGGTTGCGGGTATTTATAACCATTAAGGAATATGAAAAAGATAGAAAGGCTTCAGCACTCCCAGATTTTTCATTGAAATTTCGCCCCTGAAAATACCCTTAAGATAATTTGTAGGTGTATTATTTTATAGTTAGATTTTGTTGAGTAGTTCACAGCTTAATATAAAGGTGATTACTTTTGAAGTTTTTTTTTGTTGAGAGTTTCTTTTATGTTTCATAGGAGATTTGCCTGTTTTTATTTTAATTATTCCCCGAAGATATGTTTTATAGCGTCGTAAATTTGACATATGTTGTATATTAATGGAGGGTAATTGTTAAGCAAAAATAAAGGAGGATTTAACGTCGGCTAAACTCCGGGGACGGAGTTTGATACTATGGTTGATAGGTAGTTTTTAATAATTTTTAATAAATTTTTATTAGTTAATGGGACGGAATTCCAGTAGTGTTATCATGAAAGCATGATTTTACTTTGTATGGATATGCATATGTCGTTGGAGGATAAGTTATCTAAAATTGATTTCCTTCATTATGGAAAACTGGTAAAAAAATTTCAAAAATTACCCCTCTGAAGTATCAAATTGACACCATTGCTTATATCTAGTACCTATCTTACTATTTTTATTGTTTTATGTAGTATAGCTTACATTCTCTGTTTAATTGTGATATCAAATTTTGATGAAATCATGATAAAACCAATAAATTTCTCGTTTCACTCAAATTTTTGTTTAAAACTACTATGAAAATAAAATTATGGAAGTGTCATTTTAACGCCATAGGGTTAACTTTTATTTATAACCATCTATTTAATTTTCAAGCTTTACGCTTTACAGTAATACAAAAAAGAAAAAAGGATAATTTCAATATTTAAAACATCATTACACAAGTTAGGAAATCGTCGGTAAAATTTTGTACCCGTTTCTTAAAAAATGTTAGTCTATATTTACGAAGAAAAACTAAGAAAATATGAATTCTTAATACATTTACAAGACTATTAATAGTGCGAAAAAATAAATCAAAATCTTTAATACAATTATTAATACGTTTTTTATTTTTTTACCATAATATGTTCATTTTTCAGACTATATTTTCAATTTTGTGTGTAAGCCGAGGTATTCAAACTTTTTCATTCCACTACATCTTTATGTCTTAAAAATATTCATATATCTTCCAAATTATTATAATTATAAAAAAATTATAAATAATTCAATATATTGTGCTTATTAAATATAAATCGATAAAAATGTATTAATATTTAGTATGATTTAGATGAACTTGTTTGTTATATCGTACTTCAAATCGTGGTTCTAGTTTGGAAACAACTCTTATCATCTTCCCAACCATTACTTTAAACCAATATTGGTTTTAAATACAATCAACACAAAGACTCCAGTTTCATATAAATATGAAATTACAAAAGATATTACATTTCCAGAGCTTCGTTTGTAAATTTTAAGTATTGAAGTTTTAAATTTGCCCAAAATTGGATTAACCACGATATTATAAATTTTACGAGAAATTTTCAATGCTTGAGAATGTTTTACGGCCGAACGTCGAAGACTTGTCTATAAAGCACTCTTAACTCGATTAACGTTTTCTGGTGTCCACATCGTGACCGGACGCCCGAATGGTTTTTTTTTATCAGTTCGGGCCGTCTCCCGAAAGTATTTAATCCATAGCTTTACCGTATTCCGCGACGGTACCGGATCACGAGGATTTAATTCATATTTCTTACGAAATTCACGAATAACAGCAATGTAAGAATTTGTAATGAAAAATCGCTCGCTAACGAACGCACGCTGCGGAGCCGACCACTTCTCTATGTTAACATCAAACAACTAAAAAAATAAACCTTCAACCGTCTACCATCCGTTCTCGCAACCACGAATATCTCACGTCTCGGTGGGACGGCGCCAGGGGTCCTTAAAATGTGTCAGGTTTTTATGCCCAACCTTGTATATAGATAGATATTAGGTGAATAGCCTGTATCCAGGTAATAGGTACCCACCCGCATGTAATAATAACTAGGTATCTAACTATAACAATTTTTTTGCATAGTAATAAATTTGTGTTTATTGAAGTTGAATGTTGATGTCTATACAATATACATACAGTATATACTATTCACTATTTAGTATTTAGTACTATACGTCTATACACAATACACATTATGAATACGAGTTATATGATATTGGGTATTACCATTGATTTTATAATATATATTATAAAATCAATGGTATTACTATATATTTTGTATATTTTATACAATTAAAATTATATATATACATATATATATATAATTTTCATAATATATAATGTAAAAGGACATTGAACATATAAATTGATACACGTTTAGGTAATTATAATATTATAATAGTAATCATATTATGAAGTCGTCGCGACGTCGCGTTCGTGTATTTAATTAGTTATCTTGTAAACCATAACCCATTATACCTAGAGATACGCACACGCCACACATCCCGAGAAATACGTTATTACTTATAATTTACTTGAAATTATCAATATAACTCATGGGGAAAAAATTATTTCTAAATATTCAGATTCAAAAATCGTCAACTGCCCACCTTAAATCCTCAGTAAATACTGCTTAGCCTACTACATGGTTGGCCACATGAGCTTGACACAAATTCCAAATTTGTCATTCATTTTATTGGTTTTAGTTACAGATTCGAAAATAATTACATTTTTAATTAAGTTAATTTTTTTTATCCATTAATTTTTAACTTAACGAAGTTATTAAAAATACATTAGTTAACTTTTAATTTAACTTAACTTACTTTTTTTTATATTAACTTAATGAGTTAAAAAAACCGTTAACTTGCCCAGCATTGCGAATGTGTTATAAATTATAATATATATAAGTCCTTATATAATATAGAGATCAAACACTAATTTAAATGAATGGAAGTTTTGCATTTATTATTATAGTTCGTCAACTTTCACAATTTTTTTTACAATTCTGATCGTAAATTTCCGTATTAATTACGAATGAATGACATTTTCTGTGAGGTGGATGAACCATTATAACCAAAAGTTGTAGTTAATTATTGTAGTTCCTAAATGCATTAAAAAATATAAATTTATTATAACAACATTTTATGGTTACACCTTATACTATTATTATGAATGATTTTTGTCCATTATGAATAGTAACAAGAAATTAAAGAAATTATACTACTAAAATATAGTTTAAGTAATTTAAAATTATATGTATATTTTTTTTTTTAGAATGTAGGAACTGCAATAAAATGAACTATACAAATAGGATGACTTATAGTATATTATACAACTATTGTACAAAAATATAAAATACATAATAATATTACCACAGTTAAGTCATCAATATTTTTAGTTTTTGAAGCTTGTCAAGTTGAGATTTTTCATTTTTTTTTTTTTTTTTTATAATTTGCTGGAATGCTCATTTAAATATTTCATCTGGACGTCATCTATAGGACGTGAGAGTTTTTCCTGTAAGACATGTTTTTGTATATTAAAACCGCACTGGCTTTGACCCTCTTAAATGCGACTGTGAGGCACAACTTATTTTTAAGCAGGTCGGTGACAAGCATGTTTGGATCAAGCTTAAAGACACTTATCCACAACATAGCAATAAGAATTGTTGCTTCTTTCTTTCCCGTCAACGTATCTAGTTGATAAAGGATTCAGCGCAGTGCATTTCATTTTTTAACTAGTTAACTAGGCGACACAAATGTCGCCCAGTAATTATACTCTGTCGACAATATTTTGAAAGATATGGCGAAATAATGCGAAACAAACGTATAGTATTATAATCGTACTATAGTATTACATTGACTTTTTTGAGAAAAACAATTTTTATTGCCCATTGAAAATTCCTTATAAAATGCACTGATTTAGCGTTGTTCAGTTTTTGACAAAACAAAGAAATCGGTTGGACATTTACAATAAAGGTGATCTACGTTTAGCTTTGACTAATATCGAATCAGACATCGCCACATTATCAGCTACTCATTAGGTTCAGGGCAGTCATTGATGGGCATAATTTTTATACATTATCATTTTTTTTTTTCATAGTTAAGTAAAATCTTTTTGTGTAGTAAAGTAAAATTGTTTTGAGTAAAATATAACCATTACTATTTTTTTAAAATACGAGTTTTTACTTTAATTTAGTATACTGATGAATAAATAAATAAATATATATATAGGAAGAAAATTTGATTTCACATGAGGGGGGCGGCAGTTAGTTAATACGATAAAGGGGCGCTGAACCAAAAATGATTAAGAACCACTGGTATAAGCAGTTCATAGGCGCAATTAGAGTAAAAAAATGTGGGTGGGGTCTTCGGCCCCATCCATATATTTTTCAATCACTGCCTCTCAGAAACTCAACAGAAGTTGAAATAGTTGTTTCTGAATGACCAGAATCATTGTCGTCTTGATTGTTAACTATACAATGTGATTTTTTTTTTTTTAATTAAATAACGAAAACATTTTTAAATGTTTTTTTTTAATTTAAAAGAAAAAGAAAAAAATTAGGTCATAATAATAATTTGTTCACAACCCCCCCCCCTAATTGCGTCTATGTACAAGTGCTTAACTTGTTATAGAAATAATTTTAAATTTATTTCACCGCGGTAAGTTTATCATTTATGACTGATGCTGTTTATTCCATGATATACCATTTGAACAAATTCCTTCAAATCGCATCACTGATTGATATGAATTCTAAACATCAGTTATTTTTTCAAACCGCTTAAATTTATACCACAATATCAATATCTAGTCCTTATTTTATGGAAGTATCGTTTTAACGGAAATTTACTGAACCAATTTTACATTATAGTATTGATACTCATTCAATGTAAACTTTTTTTCATAATATACTCTGTAAAGATTATTTTATTTTTTGAATTAGGCGTTTGTATATAATAATTATTAATTTTAAAAATGAATAAAGAAAGACGTGTTGGCCGTCGTAGTGTTGTACAAAAGCTAGTTAAACTTGGTACTCCCGAATTCGACAATGGTAAGTCATTAATTGTAAAACATTTTTCATTATAATATTAGTTAATTGTTTATAATTTATAAGGTGTATTATAAATAATTTCTCTATATGTATTCTAATATTTTATGATATATTATATAATCTATATAGTTCTCTATATTTACTATATTGTTATATTGTCTTTTGTTGTTTGTGTTATCTTAAAAGCATTTGTATTATTATTATTTTATTTCATTGTTCATTACTCATAGATATTTTATTATACTAATTACTCATTACTTTATGTCTGTACATTTTTTTTTTTTAAATATACTCTTGTTCTGTTAAAGGGCTTATACCTGTTGAATATTCAAATAAATGAATTAAGTATTGTGTTTGATAACTGAAGAGTAGAAAATAATGTTATTTAAATTGTTAAATATTATTCTAATAGATTCTCAAAAAAAAATTAAAATATTTTTTTCATATTTCTCAAAACTAAATTACTGATGCTTAGGAAATACTTTTTTTTTTTAATTTCAATTACTAATAATTTACTATTTTTATAACCTATTTCTATTCATGCACATATTTCTTTATACAACCTCTATAATTGAATGTATTGGATGACTTATAATACTAATATGTTTACCAAAATATATACAAACTGTTTGTGCTAAAAATAAAGATAATGAAAACATTATTTAATTAATAAATAATTTTATTTATTACATTTTTAGAAGAAAAAATGTTAGCTGGACCAAAAAAATCATTGTTTAATGATGATTCTTCATTTATCATGAGGCGAACATTAAAACCATTACATGAGGTATTTTTAAAACATAAACGTTAAAAATTATTTTAATCAATAAAATCAATATTTTTTTAGATTAACAATTTTCAAATTTTGTCTTCAAAATCTAAAAGTCATGAAAAGCTATATGAAGACAGCAAGTATGAATTACCAAGATGTTCATATAATGATGTGTTAAATAAACATAAAATTCCTTTGGAAACATCTAGTAAAATTGGTTTTCTTGAATCATCCTTGGTAAAAAATCATTGTAAACCAAGTGAACCTGTACTTCAATCTAAAGAACTCTATAGTACACTAATTGATTCACCTTGTACTAAATATCAAAAAATGCAATTTGACAATGCATTGTCATCAGCCTCCAAGTATTTATTAAATCGTCATCTAGAATCAATTCAAAATCATGCTGATATATTTAGTGTAAAAACTCCTGAAACAAATTTGCCTTTGGTCAATGAAAATAATTTAAATGAATCAAAAACTCCACATTTGATGGATTTAAGTATTACCCCGAAACAAGATACATCAAATAAATTTGATTTCCATACCCAAACATCAGATGTACCTTTATTAGTTGAAAATGTAGAAGAACTTCAAAAGATATCAGATATACCCTTATTAGTTGAAGATTTAGAGGAACTTAAAAAAAGTGAAATCGAAGAGATTCGACAATCTAAATTAAAATGTTGTGATTTAATTAAGATCCGCTTCAAAGAAATTGAACTAGAAATTGAAAAAAATTTTAACATTATGGAAAATAAAGTAACTGATAACTATAATAAATTGTTAAAAAAAATTCAAGACGGAAAAGATTGTAGTCCTCAATCACAGTTATCAGAAATTACAGTAGAAACAGTAAAAGAAAAAAAATATTCAAGGATGACTGGAGGTTTTGGATTTTTAAACAATTTAAATCAAGATTGTAGTTTTTTGAAAACTCCTAAAATAAAGGGAAAGACCCGTGAAGATATGTTAAAGAATAGCACATTGACACCATGTACAATGTCATTTGTATTGCAAGAACAATTAATGCATCTGAATAGCAATTCTTAAGGTAAAATATTATAATAATTTATATTTTTAAAAATAATTTTAGATATTTGTTTTTATTCATTTTTTGATGTTCAACAATTACTAATAATTATACATTTTTATGTTTCAGAATGAAATTTATGAGGTTATAATTACATATATATGAAAGAAATTTGTAAGTAATGATTTATATTATGTTTAATATATATATATATATTTTGACTTATTTTGTATTCAACAACTGGGATATTAAAAATATTGTTATTAATGTCAATAATTATTTTTATAAGAAACATTGATTTTATACGAATATGTAATAGAATAATAAAGTTAATTATTATTTAATATGTTTTTAAAAAAAAAAAAAAAATAGAAATATATAAAAAACTACAACCGTTGAAACCGATAATATTCTTATTCGTTTCTTTTCATTGGATATGATTCTACAATATACAATTTTATTGTTAATAAAACAAAAAATATATATAATTGTAGTAAATTGATAATTTAGGTGTTTTTGGTGTTTTATTTTTTTATAAACATCAAATGAGAATAGAGTACAGAGATAATAGGTACATGATTAAATTAATTTTAGTATACAAAATATAGAGAAGTATAAGGAGCAACAACATAAAACAAATTTAATAAAATAAAATAAAAATAAGTTTCAATACAAGCATCTTTTGAGTCTGTATTTTGGATTTTTAAAAAAAATGTAGTGTCAAGACATAAAATAAAGTTTCAAATTATATTATTAACTAACTCAATTTTCGTTTGTCATATACTTTGAGAATAATGAAAACCGTTGGAGAGTATATGAAAAAAACCTTTTTTTAATAGCCTAATACAAAATATATATTTGTATGTATACTTTTTAATTTGATGGTTTTGATAGGGATTTTATTAAATACCTATTAATTTCGTGTGAACTGATTATTTAGATGTAAAATATGAAGTCAGATATTATTGTATTGTATTATACCAGTTATTAAATATTTTATGTTTGAATCTTAGATGTGGATCAAGTATGATTCTAATAAATATGTGAAATAACAATTATCCGTCAAACTTTTTAATATAAAATGATATTAAAAATTAATTTAAATATTCTATAAAAACTATATTCCTGTAAATATTTTTAATTCTAATTGGCAATATACAACTTGTCTTAAAATCAACATCAATTTTTATAACTACTCATTTATGAATTAAATAAAGAAGGATTATTTTTAAGCATTGTTAATGCAGCACCAATAGCAGATTCTTCTGGATTACTTATATGTAACGGAAGTTTAAAACTATTTTCTATTTCTTCTCTTATAATTTGATTTTTAGTGATGACTGTTCCTGATCCTATGATTCTTTGAATTCCAGAACTCAATAGTAGTTCTCTTGGCATCATGCTAAAATAAAAATGATTATTACATTTTTTATTTTGATATAATTTATCATATTATTACTTGATTAAATTGTTTACAAGCCCTTTAGAAAATCCTGAAAATAACTCTGTCAATGTGAAATTATCATTTGTAACATTAATTATCGATCCATATGTTTTTGGATTGTGTCTTTCACCATACATTAAAGGGTTCACAATCAGTGGTATCAAATGGTTTTCTGGTGGAAGATTATACAGTCGATTCCACAGTTCATCTAAAATTCAATTATATATTTAAATTATGTTAAATATTTGTTGACTGTAATTTACCTTCAGTTATATTTAATCCTAGAACAGATACCCAATTTAATACAGATTTAACAAAAACATTTAAAACATTTCCTCCATTTAATGAAGCTGCAACTGCCAAATAATCATTTTCAAAATATGGAAAATATTCAACTCCATCTAATCTAACAATATATAAGTAATAATAAGTTGTTTCATGATTTGTTAGAATTTTATTAACAATCTTAATATAATTTACCATGCTGTTGCTTCATATTTGTGGCAACAAAAGCCATTTGAGCAGAAGTAGAAATATTAATAATGGCATCAGTCTTTGCTGTTAATGTAGCTATAACTGAACATTGTAAATCACCCAGAGCAACACCTATTTGGTAAATTAAATTATGTGAACTATAATATTGCTTATGTATTTATTTTAAAGTTTACCAATCACTGTGCCTTTGGGTAGATCATAAATTGTATCGTATAATGTTCCAAAATTTGATCCAGGTTGTACAACTGATGGTAACAAATCTAATGGAAAATTTATCTTACGTAGAATATTTACATTCCATGAACAGTTTATTAAATCAAAGTATCCCCAACTAGCAGCATTGTGGGTAGACATGATTGGTTTTTGTTGATTACATAGCAGTGACACTGTTAAATCTTGAATTGTACCACAGTATTGATATTTATTCAATATATCTGGTCTGAAATTAATGAATGTTTAATCTATTAAAATAAAAAAAATTAGTCTATGTAAATTGTATTATTGCTCACTGATTTTCTTTTAACCATAGAGCAGTAATACATCCATAACCCGAATATGTCTTTAAGTGTGAATTAGGTTTTGGCAACTTGTCCAAAAATGTTAAGTCTGTACGTTTATCTTGCCATGTATATAAATTAGAAACAAATTCTTGATCTTCAAATTCAAATCCATTGTCCCAAAATTGCTGGATAAATTGTTTATTCCAGAAAACTATTCCATGCATTTGTCCACAAACTCCAATTGCTTTTACCTTTTTAAGCAAATAAATATATATTCCTGGTTAATTTCTACTTTACTATTCAGATACGTGTTTGTAAGAATTATAATTTTTAAACCACAATTATAAAGAATTTATGAAATAGGTACCTATAATGAATTAAGAATATATATTAACCAAAACTAATATTAATTAATTTCAATGTTTTATTCGAATTAGAATTAAAAGTTACTTTATATATTTAAATATCAATTTGTAAGGTTTACATTTAATAAAATATCCACCTCAATAATTATATATTGTTAAAATAAAGTTTTTTACTTGACCCTTGAACTTGATATTTTTAATGTTTCAATTTTGGTTTACAATGTACATAAAGAATTAATTTAAATATTATTTCTTGTTAGTTTTCAATTATTGTACACTAAGATGTACCTTTTTCATCAAATTGCCTGCTGTTTTTAAGCATTTTTGTAATGTTCTAAAAATTTTGATAACATCTTGCTCATCGCCTTTTTGATGACTAGGGGTTATATTTGCTTTGGTCGGAAAAGATTTCGCAAAAACGGATTTTAAAGTGTGAATGTCCAACATTGAAATTTTTACCGAACTCGTTCCAATATCAATTCCTAGTATTAATTTTTCCAACTCCATAATTGTTTAGTTATCTAATAAAAGAAAATAATGTAAGTAGCAAGCACAATATTAACGTAATATTCAATGTACTATTACTAAAAATTATGAAGCATGAACATTAAATAATATTAAAAAACTGGTTTAGGTTAAGGATACACTACAGTCGTGTAATGAAAAAGTAAGAATTGCTACATTTAGTTCTTAATTCGTCAACATAATTTTATAATAAAATTTTACCAGTTTAAATCTCAAGTTGGAGTAATTGTGCAGGGCTATTCGGAATTTTTAATTAGAGGTATTGTTATACTCTGTGTAATAATTATCTAACGACATTTTTTTGCAGTTAAGAAAAACGCCCATGGGTTACAAATTAGTTGTAATTTATATTTCATATATTTTATTTAAACAAACATTGTAGTATTCTTTAATTTCCACCTAATTTACGATTTATTTTTTAGAGATTGAAAATTGTATTTATAACAGATCTATATAAATAAATATTGGGTATTGATATATTATGAATCGCTGAGTACTATTATATCTAATATTACTCTAGTGTAACTACAGCCTTAAATTAAATGTTTACAACTAACAGATATATTAAACAAAGTACATTTATACATATAGCAATATCAGCGATAACCACTTATCTTAGGTTAAACTGGATTGAGATAGCAAAATTAATTTACACATATTGGAGAGTTTAACATAAGTACCTATACAAATTCCAAAAACGTCTTTACGAAATAATTTTTCATTGCATTGAACATAGGCTTTTAGAACTGTAACGTCTGTAACTATATATTTATGTAATAATAAAATGATCATTCTGTATTTAATTATGTGATACCAAACAATTTTCATTTAAATAATCAATTATCCAAATTTTTGTATCAATTTTAAATTATAAAATCAATTATATAATATGTTTTTTAAGTAATGAATATGTTCATAAATAGTATTATTGGACGTGGAAGAGGTAATAGGTAGGCGTGATGGAGTGCTATCATAGTTTTATGGAACTTCGTGGATGAATGCTGCATGTATGGATGGTTGTTGAGAGCATGGAGTATGTAAGGGTGTGAAGAGGTACCTACTATTAATATTGAGGAGGGGTCAAGTTTATGCAGTTTTTAAGTGGGTGTAATAATAATAATAGTTATAATATCAATGAATAATAAAAAATCACCGAACCCAGCTAGCAGTGGCGGCGTGAATAGCTATTTTACGAGGCGGTACCCTCATGCAAAAATGGGGGTGAATAATATGAAAAATGCCGACTAGAATTTTTTTACTCAATGTATGTAGTATAATTAAATATATGTAGTCGTATTTTTACTTTTTAACACACACACACATATATATATATATATATCTGAAGCAGAACTAAGGCAGATAATTCTTCAAGCTGCTATAAAAATGTGGAAGATAATGACAGCAGGAGTAACTGGGAATAAAGTATGTAAGAGAGGACGTGCTTGTTTAAGGCAAAACGGTGGACACTTTCAACATCTTTTGTAATAAACTTATATGTACAAACTAATTTTAAATCTCATGAAATAAAATTTACATCAGTTTACCAAGTTTTAACGGTTTTGTATTTATCAATTAGAATTAGTTTTCGTTTTTCCACACAAAAGGTGGAATAGCGGCCCTCCAAATAGTTTAATAAAAAAATGGAGTATACCATACTAAAGCTTAAAACATTTTGAAGTTTTTGTGAAATTTGCACCTTCCTGTCTTAGAAATTAATTGTTATTAAATAACATTGAAATGTATTAAAATGTTGAAAATTTGAAGTTTTGAAAGATTTGTATTATTTCTTTAACCCAAAAAATTAGGTGGGAACCTTGAAGTGTATGTTTTCTTAATCCTAGTCTTATGAGCTTTTCAGTGGTGTATTCAAATTTATTTTAGAACTAACGGTTCAGCAGATATGAACATTATTATGAATGAAACTTGCGTTCAATCAAAAAACACAAAAATCGAAAAATCTCCCTTATTATTGAGAACTCGATAATGGTCATAAGGACTTTTTTGTTGCATCTGAGGTGTATAAGTACCTCTTGAAGTTTGATACATTTATCGTGCAACACTCTGTATATGTGTCAGTGTTGCACGATCTTAAAATTGACAGTTTAATTATATATATGTAATAATATTTTATATTGTATAATAAGTAGTTATATACATATTATTCGTGTATACACTGTAATACGAAATATATAATATTTGTTTTCCGTAAGTAAAATTAGGTCCTTCTAGGCTATAATGAAACAAGTCCGACTGCCGACTGATGTTTTCGTTGGGGGGGGAGACACTCCCCCAAGATCCCCCTTCGAGATGGCCCTGCCTATTCTACCTTACATTATACAGAAATTATTTAAATATAAAATCAATGGATTGTACTGTGTAAGTAGTAACATCAATTAGATTGTTATGAACAGTATTCAATAATATTGGATACAATTACGTTGTATATTAACTTAAATTTACTTACAAAATGTTATTAGTAAAAAATAACCAAGTACTTACTTATAATATATTTTCTGGTACCTGTCTGAAGATTAAAGGTTGTCTGAAGGTGTAAAATGTTTCAGTGTGCATGGTCAAAATGACCAAAATAAAATAAAAAATTTTAGAATTACTATATTAAAATTTAAAAAAAATTATAAAATGTAAATGTTTTACTGGTTAGTTAAAAGCTTGAGTGTTTTAAATAAGAATTATTATTTTCTAAATTTATTTTTACTAAGCAAAATACACCAAATTGCAGAATTAAATGAATTTATAATTAAATATAAATTACAAAAAATGTACGTACTTTTATGAATTGGTGGTACAGAGATTATCCAAACATAAAGCAACTCAAGACATAATTTATACGCAGGTAGCAAAAATTATTTTTTTATTTTTTTTGGATTACTGTAATTTACCGTATATTAATGCACATTCCGAAGGGTTAAACCCACATTTAAAATAGGTATGTGAAAAGTAAAGTGTAAGGGGTAACTTCACGCCACCACTGCCGACTAGTACGACTGGCGAAGTGGAGAACAGCCAACGTATTGAAAAGAATTTATCTTCAATCGAACTACAATTTAAACGGTAGACTGACAATGCTAAACCCAGGGTAGACCCGGCTTTATACAATAACGGGCGCC
The DNA here is from genome assembly GCF_003268045.1 of Sipha flava. Lineage (NCBI taxonomy): Eukaryota > Metazoa > Arthropoda > Insecta > Hemiptera > Aphididae > Sipha > Sipha flava. The sequence continues at coordinate 297,602 of NW_020272885.1, forward strand.
AGAGTACAAGACGAGCACTTCGAACGAAAACAACAAAGGCTGATCACAGGATCACGTAGTCACGGTCATCAACAAAAAAAAGACGCGTATCACCGCCGGCACCGGAAAACCAAGCCAGGACGACCACAGACAGCTGGGTGCCACTTCGTGCCTGGTCTAACCAGTTTGCAAGAGCACCAGTGGCAGAGGAAAAAGGGCGCCGTGATGTGTTACGAGGCTCACTGAAAAAATGTATAGAGCCCAAAAATTTGAAATATTTGTAACTCTTGAACATCCTTCCCCTTTGGAAGTCATAGGGTGACTTTCAACATCTAATCGGGCATGAAGATGTAGGGCCAAGGATGGCAATTTGATGGTGGCACTTAGCTAATACAGAACTGACATGTAATAATACAAGTTGCAATAAACAGTTTATCGGCCGGTGCTACCATAATAGTATATATATATAAAAAAAAAAGGATTTCATAATTAATTAAATGGTATACTAAAATATTTTGCTGCCTCTGAGACTTGACGCCCCCGGGCATGTGTCTACCCGTACTTCGCCCTAAATACAGGCCTACCTATTATCTTAGATGTTTATTGTGTTTTAATTTGTATAGATTGTGTGCATGTGAAATAAATGATAAAGTAGAAGAATCAATTTTCTGAGTTAGGATAACATTTCAATCGACATTTTTAAGTGCCTATAAACAGGAAAAATGTCATTGAAATATTACGATTATAAAGTAGAGATAAAACGCTAATGTAAGTTCTTAGTAAATTTTTCGAGTCACTTCTATCAATATTTATAAATAACAAATAAATAACTACTTTTAACATCGTAAAATTGTAATTATATCTTGTATTAATTCTACATTTCATTTTCTAATATATATGAAGCTTTTTTACGGCTTTTCGATAAACATTTTATTTTTATTTTTTTCGTTACAAAAGACTTTCTTAAACCAAAATAATTTTATCGACATTTTACGAAAAAAATTATTATAAAACTTGAAATAATTAAATAACTACAAATATCTCAAACAAGTGGAAATCTTTAGAAAATTACATAAACTATGGCGGATAGTGATATAGGCATTTAATGAAAATGTATTCTAATCTCTAAAGTTGTTATTTTTTAAATTTCAGTGAAAACAAAAATTCGATTTTGTGGTATGTAGGGGAGACCTGGATAAGTTGACGAAATGTTAATAACTCATTACGACTTTAATCAAGAATTCTTATTGTTCCACAAGATACTAAACAGTTCTTCCAACATCTAATATTTCTTGTTTGTGGTTCCTATGAGAAAATCAAGATTTTCTGTTATCGGTTATGTAAAACCATCATTATGTTTTTTTCACGTTGTCTTAAGGACTATTGAATCTTGGTAAGTAAAAATATTTTTTTCTGTTTTCTTTGTTAAGTAGTTTATTTTCCTTAAATTATTTTTATGTAAAGTTTATTAAGCTACCGTAATTTAGTATTTTGAAAGTTTGTTAATGTCAAATATTATTTTTCTGGGTAAGATAGCTGAGGTAAATTGACGACGTAAATTTACCCGAAGATAACCATAATGTACATATACTAAATTTATTGAATTTTCCATTATGTGAGGATTTTCAAAGAATAAATAGTGACCAATTTTAATTTTGTACACTAAGAGAAATATTATATTTACTTATTTACATATTTTTTAACTTTACTATGTTAAGAAATTATAAAAAGAAAAATATTAAAACTCGAACTACTATGATTTTATTTATATATATATATATATATATATACAGTGACGTAGTTACGGGGATGGTGTAAGGGGTTTTCACCCCTCCACAGATTTTTTTTTAATGATATTTGATTTTTATTTATTAATATTTACATATTATAGAAAATATTTTGATTTTACTATGATTAGCTATATAGTATGCAGTAACAAAATAAATTTCATTAAATACGGGACATAATAATAATTTTATTTTAAATGTCATACTATTATATATGACTTCGTTTTATGATATACTAAGAACACTTAAAAATTTACTCTTAAACACCCCCCCCCCCCCCCTCGCAGAAAAAAATTGTATCTACGCCACTATATATATATCAATATAGATATTTAATTTGTTATTGTATAAGTAAGTGAAAATTGTTATATCTAAAAAAGTATTTAAGATTTCATTTTGAATGGTCAAATTATACTTTTTTTTCATTAAGCTATTTAATGATTATTATTTCATAGTTTTATTTATATTGAATAGGGCAATTTGTATTTATTTAGCAAAATATTTACTCATTTTAAGAAGTTGATAAGTAAACATTATTAAAACTTTTAGTTCAGCATTTATGGGCACTATATAAAATAATGAAACATAATGTCAACTTACCCCATCTTCCGGATAAGATGGCGAATTTAAAAAAGAAACTTAAAAAAAAAAAGTTATAAATAACGAAAATTAAGATTAATTAATTTTTCTATATAATCAATAAATATCTTAGCAGATATGGTGAAAATTATTAACTTCTATCTTTTAACTTGAGCTATTTAAAAATGTTTAAAGTTACCTAAGTCTCCCCTACTAGGTGTCAACAGAGCGAATTTATCGCAGAAACTCGTTGAAAGTCCCTAACAATCGTCCCGAAAGATATTGAAAATGCGGTCGTCCTACATGGTTTTTACATTAAAAATATGTACTGGTCAGTAAAAAAGATCGAATTTGTAATTAAATTCGTTTTCAGATAGTAGAAAGTCATCGAAGCTCTTAGGTAAAAACGCCCTGTTACCACTTTGAAATGTGGCCGATTGACAACCAAAAACCGCAAACTATATATAGTAGCACCTCAAACGACACACATCTCATGCACTCGAATCATTTCGAAAAAATACTTTTCTAAACATTTACATTTTTTTACAATAATCATCGTTGTTTTTTTTTTTTTATATTATTACATTTTCAACTTCAGCCAATCGAACTATTTCTTCAACATGGCATTACCATTATGTAGGAAAACACCGCACTACTCGTGCCGGGATCGCGGGTACATCCAGAGACCTTGGCCGCACAGAAGTCCACGGCATTGTGCGGAGGCGGGCGGGTCCACTGCCGGGGTCGATCGTGCGGCCGACTCGGTAAATATGGTCATCGCATCCGTCGCCATCAGGAAACCGAAGCCGGCCATACGTGTTCCCTGACGGAGCGTCGGAGCTTCGGTCGGATGGATGGCTTCACGTGAATCGCGGTGCCGCCGAGGAAAATAACTTACGCGGAAATCGGCGTGCAGACGGATGGACCACCGGAGACCGTGGAAACGAGTATTGGGAGAGACAACCTTACGCCACCTCGGCATGTCGAACTAGCAAAACAACGATTGGAGACCACGCAGGACACTATGACTTGTAGTAAAACCGATGATGACTACCCGATTGAGCCTGTGGAAGACACATTCGTAACAGCCGAAAGAACTACGGTGGAAACCATGTCCACGTATAACTTCCCCAATACCTTGTCGACGGCATCCTTCGATCAGTCTACGTTGAAACTGTCAAAACCACTGAGTGTCACGCAAGGACCCGTACCCCGACGCCGAGGTGAAATCAGCCACTTGGCAGTTCCAGCGACTACCGGCTGTTGACAAGCTCCACTTCTCGGTGTCCGCGCTTTTGGCACGATGATCGACCCCTTTCCGGTGTTGGTCGTGTGACCATTCAGCTGGAACGCAGTTGCATATTTCCATCATCGAGATCTGGTCGGGTAAATCCAATATTCGGTAGTGTTTACTAAATTTTATAATTTTTTTTTTAAAATAATTTTTGTATAAATTACTTTTTTTTCCCGAGCATTTTAGTCCTTTCGTTTATTTTTCTTATGCTTTTTAGTGTATTGCAATACTTATTTTCAACTATTGAGTTTAATTTATCAATATTTTGGTTTTTTCCTTTCAAAAGTTTTTTTTCCTCTTTTATTTTTTTTGTGATGAAAACATTTTTTTTTTTTTTTTGTATTATTTATATTTTTTCAATTATATTAATAAAATAAAATTATTTTTCAATAATATGTTATGTTCTTGGTTTTTTTCTCCTTTCACAGGGTTTTTTTTCTTTTTCATACAAGATACTTCTTCTTTTACTTATGTTTCCCCTTTTATTTTTTTTCTATATTTTTTATATTAATATTAGTGTTTTACTGAATAAATTATTACCTAATGATTTGTCTTTTTTTGGTTTTTTCTCCCTTCACAGGTTTATATTCTTCTTTGATACCTTAAATTTTAAGATTCTTCTATTTTTCTACTACAGATTTTACTTTCACCTTCTTTATATAAAATTTAATTTTTTTATTTTTTCTCTAAATGTAAAGTTTTTTTATATTTTCATTACTTACTTTTTGTGATTTTTTCACAATAAAATTACTGTTATGTTAATTAATAACTGAATATAATTGTTATATTGTTATGATATTCGACTCTTTTTGTATCTTGAAAATAAAAAATATTTAAAATATTTTTAACTACAAAAGTGTTACAGGTCTTATTGTTTTTTTCATTTTAAATATATGTATTTTATTTTTATATAAATTATATATTAATAATTATTGAAGAAAAATAGATATACCTATTATTTTCAAAAGTTTCATTAATTTGATACTTTTTGTACATAATTTTTTTAAGTTTTTAACCTTCCTAGGCTATTATATATCAACAGATCACTACTATTGTAACATGAATGATTGTCTTAGTCTACGATAACATTTTCTTCAATTTAATTAGTTTTTTTTATTTCCTCTTAAATTTCAATTAATTTTTTAAACTTATTTCCAGTTTATAATATTCATAAATTTTATATAATAGTAAAATACTACATGAATTATAATAATATAAATTATCATATAGTCTGTAATAAAATCTAAAATCTTAAATTTGAAAAAAAACACAATTTTTCAAAAGTTATAACTTTACATTTGATCTAAATAAAGACAAGACATTTATAACTTGAATATATTATTTTTAGTGTTATTGCATTGTCATTAATTTAAGATACATAAAATACATTTTAATTTTGGCACATGCCCGTGATATATGTACATTTAATGCAAATATTAAACAAAACAGACAGAAACAGCAATAAAAATTTATATTTCCAAATTTTAATATACATAGTTTATTATTGTAGCTTAAATTTAAAAGATAATTAAATTATTAAAAAAATAGTAAATTAATTAAATTGATTCATATAAATCTGGGAAATGAATTAATAGACACATAGATTCTTTAGGATGACTTAAAATAAACTGCTTGAATTCTTTATTTAAATATTTTTTTGTCACTATAGTAGAATTTTTATTTTTAATAGCTCTTAGAATTAATATATTCCTACATTTAATAGGATAGAGATCAATGACATCAATATTGTTATTTTCACATTGAGAGCAAACGCTATTTACAAAATTCGTTATAAACTTAAAAAAATTATTTGTAAAGTTCAATTTGATAAGCAGTTCATTAAATATGCTAGAGCACATTTGGAACACCAGTGGTGATTTAATACATATTTCAGAGAGTTCATCAATTTGCCACTGTGATATTGCAGATAAAATAGTTTTTTCAAAAATCAAAGGATAATCTTTAATACATTTTTCATGAATGAATACAGGCAATTTTAATACATTTGAATTCAGTTGGTCCCAGACATCTAATAAGATTAGATTTAATGTATTATCTCTTCTATTTAAAATGGATTTTATGTAGTTCACATATACGTCAAGATCAGCTCCTTGGTGAAGTATATGTTTCATATTGATCATATGATCAGATTGGATAACATCAAAATTTATTGACTGAATAATTTTCTGTAAATTGGATTGTGTATTCAATGTGGTGTCGTATTTATAATTTGAAGATGTGTACATTAATGTTTTCAAAATAGACTAGAAACACAATAATACCAATTAAAAAATATAAAATGAGTCTTCTAAAAAAAAATGTTATGTTTTAATTAATTAATAAGCCTTAAATAATTTTTTTTAAATAAGAACTTACTAAACATTTTTCTAATGTCTTGTCTGGTTTTTTTATTTTTTTATTCAAGTGTTCCAAAAAGGCCGTTAGACGATCTTTATCAAGTTTTCGTAAATTTGACATTTTTATTAGTTACTTATTTTTTATTATTGAGTAACAATTTCTAACAAAAAATGTCAAAAACTAATAGTAAACAGTCAACTCGCATAATTAAAATATAAATTAAATTCAACATGTAATAATCTCAAGAGTTAAAAAATATTTTAAAAAACAATTAACAGTTTAAATAAACTATGAGTAGTTTACTATAAGGAATGCACCAAAATTAAAAACGATTCTTATAGATAATAGTGTTATAAATATTGGTCAGAAATTATTCGTTATCATAGAATTAGAAGCGATAACGTTATCTTATAATAATAACAATGTAGATGTAGAATAGGAAATTGAAATGGATAGATGATAATAACTCAAAATTTTAATTTTAGTTATTTTTTTTGGTATTATTAGTAATAAATAGTAATTATACAATTCTAGTTTTAATTTGTCCGAACGTTAAATTCTTAATCATTCAATATGTCATTTGGTGGTTTTATTGATTTTTTTCAAAAAGGAAAAGTAAGTGCCCTAAAGACAATGATTTACATGTTACAATATTGTTTATTGTGTAAACAATTTTTTTAAAACATTCATAGACATTTAGACCAAAGAAAAAGTTTTCGCCAGGTACTCTTCGCTACTCACTGTACAAACATGCACAAGCTTCATTGAACTCCGGTATTAATTTAAGAAGTGCTGTGCAATTGCCGCCTGGTGAAGACTTATACGATTGGATTGCTGTTCATGGTATTATTATTTTAACAATCCATATTCTTTTTGAATATTTCTTATACATTTTTAAAGAATTTTAACTTAACAACTATGTATAGATAGATTTAGATATATTATCTAAAACCAAAAATCTGAATGTTTATATAACTTTCATTAAAATGTAAACATAAATTCTTGTATGGATTTAATTAAACCACATTGCTTTTATCTACTGTATGAGTAAAACTTATGCCAAATATTGTCTATTGTAATTCAGATATAGTGCTTTGCATGTCAAATAATTTAAAGATGACAAAATTTAAATTTATTTTCAAGATATTTTTCAGCAAGTGTAATTACACTAATAATTAATTATAAATATTCAGATTCAGAGTTAAGTTTTGTTTACATTTTTTATAAATCATACCAAACATTCAAAAATATTCCAGAAATTTATAAAATAGATTATTTAACTAACTAATATTATCTGTAATTAATATAAAGAAATTTATAGATTATGTTTATATTAAATAGATTAATATATACTACTTACTGATTAGTATTTTTAGTATGTATTTGAAATTAAAAATTATAATTTTATTTCTTAGTAATCAATCTAATAAATCTGCATAATTTGATTTTGATTTTCAGTGGTTGATTTTTTCAATCGTATTAATTTGATTTATGGTACAGTTTGCGACTACTGTACTGATACATCTTGTCCGACAATGAGTGGTGGCCCTAAGTTTGAATATTTATGGGCTGATAAAGAAAAGTACAAAAAACCTACACAGTTACCTGCACCTCAATATATTTCACTTCTAATGGATTGGATTGAAGCTCAAATAAATAATGAAAATTTATTTCCTGTGTCAACTGGTATTTATTTTTTAAATTTTAATTGTAATTAAATATACTAATTTTCATATTATATTAATAGATGTACCATTTCCAAAAACATTTATGCCACTTTGCAAAAAAATACTAACTCGATTATTTAGAGTATTTGTACATGTTTATATACATCATTTTGATCGAATTATATCTATTGGCGCAGTGAGTATATAGTTTTCAAATATTTATCATTTTTGCTCTTTAACAGTATGCTAATAATTATTATAATATACTTCGGTATATTTCTACATTACGGGGCACCCAAAATTTTGTATTTATTTTAGGTCAACTTATGTATTTTTTAATGTTGAAAACAATGGTGCTAACGAAAATTGGCGTAGACGATTAGTTCGAAAGTTACAGTCTATTGAAATTTGATAGTTTTGGAAGTACTTCAAAAAAATGCTAAATTTTAGGGTTCCCCGTAAACTAAAAATGTTTCTATACAACAAATTAACATATTAATTTGTCCGATAATACTAATACTAGGAACTAGCCTGTTGTCATTGTCAAATATTCACAATTTACTTTTTAGATAATTTGTATGCTATCTGACTTTAACTACATGATTTTTATTATTAATATTTTAAATTTCTAAGTGTTGGTTCTTCATAAATTCACTAAAAAATAATAAAAATTATGTTTAAAAAAAAACTTAATTAAAATAAAGTTTATTCAAGAAAACACTGTAATTTCATTTAATTCAAGTACTCCATTATATTGGGCTTCATAATAAGTTCTAATTTTTATTTTATTAAATTTATATTCATATTAGAAATAAGTTAATTTTATCTAATTATTAGTAAAAATAGTATAAAAATAATAGATTACACAGAAAATATTAAATGTAAATAATTAGATAAAACAAATTATTGTAAAACGAATTCTACAATTCTTGATTTGCTCCAAAATTTAAAAATTAGTATCAGAGTACTTTAAATTCAGTAATAACAACATAATATTTTTAAACCATAACATATATAATTGAATATTGTATTTAAGTTATGGTTAATCTGATTTATGGGAAAATAATTTTTTTTGTTATGATTAACTTTTCGAATAAGTCCAAACTAATAACATTTTAATTGTCATGTCGGAGAAACAAAATTAATTTGTAATCTTTTTTTTTTTTAGAAAATAATTAACTTCTACATGTAGTTGGATTATTTATTGTTTGTGTAATCCATATTAATTTTTAAGTATAAAAAACTTAATATATTATATTTTCAGGAGCCACATGTGAATACTTGTTATAAGCATTTCTATTATTTTATAACGGAGTTTGAACTAGTCATCAATAAAGAATTGGAACCATTAATGGAAATGACATCAAAAATGTGCCAGGATTCTCTTCAAAGTCATTAATATTTTTAATATTTTGTAACCAAATAGTATTATTTTACTAATTGTAAATATATTTTTACAAACACTATGGCGTTTATTGAAAATTTGTTACCTTAAATAATATAAACTTATTTTTGTTAATTAAATCCGGTTGTATATTGTAAAATAAATAAAAATATAATTGATTTTTAATTTTTATTTTTATTTTATCAATAATAATTATTACAAAACTTAACCCTCTTGAGTACGAATGCGTGCATTTCCATTGGTCAACCTGATGGATAACTCTTGTGCTCTAGAAACAATGGTTTTACGATTTTTAGATGAGACACCATGAGCGATTTCTCCACAGTATTTCCTGTTTTGCATCATCAACATTTCCAATTCCTGGAAGTCGACAAAAATAAAAGAATTTGTATAAATTTAGATCAAGTATTTGTACTTACTCTCTAACATTGTGCACAAGGACTTTACGGAACTTGGAAGGCAACATGTGTCTGGTCCTCTTGTCGCTACCATATCCAACATTAGGCATCAAATATTGTCCCTTGAATCTTCTTCGTACTCTGTTGTCAATACCCTTGGGTTTACGCCAGTTGGGCTATAAACACATAATATAATATATTAATTTAATTGACATTTAATAATAAGACATTACAGTAAACTTACTTTGAGTTTGTCATAACGATCACTTTGATGTCTGATAAACTTCTTGGTGCGTTTTTTTATGATGGTAGGACGATACTTTGGCTTGATCGACATTGTACTTCTAAAATATAAAATATTTTATTATATAAAAATTTTTAATAGCGATGTCAAATGGAACACTTTCAATTTTGCACAAGTTAAAAAAAATGTAATACAATATAACTAACATAATTATACATCGAAATACGAGTCATTATTAAACCACACAATATACGTTTCTAATAGGATTGAAAAGATAAATTTGGATTAAATTCGAAAATACTTACAAGTTTAAAGGACACGAATGTTCGGAATATGTGAACAAACAGTTATCGACAAGTGAAAAAAAAGTAAACAGAGATTGCGTTTCGTATTTTGAGGTTATCGTGGATATCACTCTATTTGTATACCAACTTCACGGTTTGTACACAAACGTTCGGCAGCCGTACTATCATTACCGCTACATTTTGAAACGCTCGTTGTGGAACTCAACGGAAAGTTAAATTAATTAAAGAATAAGCTATTTTTTCACCATCTGGTATTGAATTGATTGGTTTTTTGTTTGAATTATTTTTTTATTATAGAAATATTTTCTGCTCAAGAAACGAATTTTCAATATTCTATGAATTACTTAAAAACTTAATAAATGTGTAAACTGAATACGTTTACGATATTTTTTGTTCCAGTCTTTCATACATCCAACCATAGGCGTGTCTAAAATTTTTTTGCAGGTATGGCCAGTAAAATTTTTCATTAGGAAAATTGAAATTTTCATTTAGGATACGAAAACAAAGAGTAACTTATACAAAATACAATACCTCGAGAACGTACATGTTTAGTAATTTTAGCTACTATAGTACCTATAGCTAGTAAATAATATACTAATTTTCTTAAAAAAAATAAAATAAAAGGTCTGTAATATAACATACAACTACACAGATAATAATACTTTTGGATTTTGGATAATAAATATTATTGATTAGTTTTTGTCACAGATATATTTTATAAATAATATATTATGTGAAAATATTTATTATTTAGTTCTGTTTTATTTAATCATTCTTTTTACTTTTTAGTAATTATTTTTAATGATTTAACCATACATTTAAAATGGAACTGGATTTTCATAGGCCGTAAATACGCCTATGCATCCAACATAGTAAAAACTTTCACTTTAACTTGTTTCTTTACATTAGTATGATCGATATAATTTGGAACGAAAATCATTCTGAAAACTGATTCAGTTTTGACACGACAAGCAGGGGACCAACGTCTTCAGATGAAGGGGGCAACGATACCATTTTGCCCCAAGTCACTGTCTAAAAAAAAAATTTAAAGGCCTCCGCCTTCTTAAAGTTAAGCTACTTTTATGTTTTATGTTTGGGCTTCAAGTTATATTGATAATTTTTAATGTTATATCGTAATTGTTACAGATAGCCTATAACGCAGGAAAAAATAAAATTTATGTAGATAAAACAACTGGGACAGTCCATAAATTAAATATATATTTATGTATATTTAACTATTGACAGTCCGACTGTAACAGCAATGGCTATGAAAGCCTTCAGGGCCTCAATCCACCCCTGTACATCACCATGTAACTATTCCATTATGGATTAGGTTTATCGTATACGATAGCGGTACCAAATACGTACTTCAAGTATTTCAACTGAACTGCCAAGAAAATTGTAAAATTAAAAATAAATAAAAAAATAATAATTTAAAAAATCAAATTAATTATTTTATATACTGTTGGGAAATGTTTTCTTTTTAAAATAGTAAAAATAAATAATTTAAATTAACAGTATATTTATTTAAAGATGCTCGATAAAAAATGTTTGGAGATTTGAAAGGTTTGATAAATTGGAATAGGTGGGTGGATAAATATAATTCTTTGAACCGGCAACTTCAATTTCATTCGGCACCATGGGTAAACGATATTTAGACCACCGGTTCTTAACCTTTGTATAGTGGCGACCCAAGATATTTACTAAATTTTTCCTGCGATATTTTTATAAATAATAGTCAATGGCAGAATAAAAAATAACTATTTGGTACTCTTAATTGAATAACATTTTTTACTCATATTACTTGTATTCATAACAAGTCATAATATTAATTACATTATATTTAAAAATAAACATTTCTTTTAATAATATTGTATTTTTTTAAATAATTTTTAATTTGATGACTTCCTTGGTCTTGATGTTGCTTTACAAATGAATCAATTTAGAGTTCTTCTATAGAGTTAATAAGTGAAATACGCATCGTGGGTTCGACATCAAGCTTGTTTCTTGATTTGGTTTTGATTGTAGTTAATATCTTTATTACAACATGTAAAAATATTAGTTAATGGCCTTTGCATACTCAATTTTAACTCATTTAATAACGAAAAAATATCTGAAAGATACGCAACTTTTGTCAACCAAATTATATCTTGAAAATGGATGGATTACAGTGAATTTTTTTCTTTTAAAAATACTTCTATTTCAGTTCTTAATTCAAAAAATCTCGTTAAAATTTTTCTTCATGATAACCAACGTACATGAGGTTTCATTTACTATTTATAAGACTTGAAAATAAAAATATTATACAAACGTTTTAAATTTTTATCCGACCCATTTAAAATTATTGGGTCGCGACCCTATGATTAAGAACCGCTGATTTAGATATTTGAACCGTTAGTTGTCAATAAGTTTGTGGCCGGTTTTATTTTTTAAATTTCACCATATGAGATAAGGCTTAAACATTTCTCGTTGATTTGTTGGCAACACTGGTATTAGTTGAACTTAATATTCTTCTAGAAATTTCCATAGAACTCCTCACTTTAATCCCGGTACCCGGCTTTTTAATTCTTTCGTCACTTTGTTCAGTCTTTAAATATACATTGCTCCCATTTGAATTACCATCGTTTATCATATACGGCTCTAAGTTTTTCAGTTTTTATATACCGTGAATCCTTCGAATTAATCAAGGTATGTTGTATAAGTAATTTTAAGGTTTTTCTGTTCGAAGTATGCTCCAAATTATATCTAGATAATGATTCTGAATTCCATTTCCAACCTTGCTTGTGTCGACCGGCTTTCATCATCATGAGTTTTATTTCAATAGATCTAACCTGATTTTGTTGTCATTTACCTATGCTTCCTTAATTATGGTTTATTTTCTCATAGATTTATATCCTATTTTTTAGTGAGCCTACCATGATTTATAAATTTACGTTGAGGTTACATTATATACCCATGTGGTTTTCATATAATATATTCTTAAAATTAACTATTAATTATTTTTTGCTAAATTTTACTTTTTTCTCTTTATTTTTCTATTCATAATTGTTAAATTTAAATTATTTATTACGTTTACTTAGATTAATTTTTATTTAATTTAATTTTAAGGATTATCAAATAATTCACCCATTACTTTCATAATAATTATCTTTTTTCACATTTAATTTGTATACAATTATATCTCATGACCTGTTGTTTTATCAAAAATATAATGATTATTTGTTTTATAAGTAACCAAAGGAAAATGTTGGTACCTGATAGAACTTTATTTACAAACGATTGCATTTTGGCCACAATAATTACTGTATAATCATTAATATGGCTGGATAATAATTTTTATCTTATTTTTCTTTTATTTAATATTTATTAGATATATGATGTATTTTATAATAATTAAAATATTTAATTGACTTTTAATTCTTAAATTTTATATACCTGCTTTCTTATCTACATGTAGTAGCACTTGTATTTTAATTTTATATCTTTGATTTTATTATTTTTTAATTTACTTATATTTATTTTTATAATTTAATTTTGTTCTTATTTAAATAAATTTTATCTTATGATGATGCATATTAAATATTTAATTTTAAATTTAATAACAATTACATTAAATATGAATTTATGTTTAAATTTTACAGATGTACCGCCTATCTGCTCTTGCCAGAAACAATGTCCCTAAATATCTTGCCAGGAATTATGCCAAAGATATTAAATTTGGTCCAGAAGTTCGAAAACTCATGCTTGAAGGAGTTGATATCCTTGCTGATGCTGTCGCTGTTACCATGGGGCCAAAAGTTTGTAAATTAGTCCATTATTTGTATACTTCTATTATGTTTGTATAGTCTTGTTATGATAGTTGAAATCTAAAGGGAAATATATTTATATTGTACCTATATATATTTTATTTTTATTTTAAGAGGTGTATTAAAATATTTGCCTCAGCGATTATAAATTAACAATACAATTTACCTACATAAAACAACTAGAAAAACAACATTAGAAAATAAAACATAATTAAATTAAAAAGCTTTCTAAAGGAAGAAGTTAAAGATGGAAGTATTAAGGAATGTATCAGGAGATTGGAAAATATGTGGGAAGGTAAAGAGAATATTAATAGAAGAACAGATATTAGAAGGAAGCTGATGTTTAGTGAAAAGTTTGGAAAATTGAAGAGGAGATGGGAAGCATTGCATATTGCAGGATCAACATACCGAGTACAGAAGGGAGAATTATTAAGAGATAAATGGAATGAGTGGACGGAGAAGTGGTTGTGGCCATACCGGAGGCGAGAAAAGGGAATTATGACTTTACAGGAAATAGGGATATTATGAAACTAGGAAAATTATATTGGAGGTAGGTTTGACCATTTCCGATTGCACAATCTCAAAGTGTACGCTTTGAGATTGGTTGTAAAATCGGAGTAGGGAATTTTGATTGGAGAGGGGACATAGTTATAACATGAAGTTGCTAGAGTGTCTGCGATTTTGTTATCTAAAATACCAGTAGGATTTGGAAACCTTAAAAGGTTGATTGTATACCTAAGGCTAAAAAGAGAGAGGAGGATAGGCAAGGCCATAGCCAGAAAAATATTTTTGAGGGTAGATATTAAGAGTATAAATATGACTTTTGACTAGCAATTTTAAAATTCTAGATGTAATATGCATTTAAAATCATTTAATTCTATTATTGAATATTATTTATTAAAGGGAGGGGTTTGATCCCTAACCTTCCCCTGGCCTCAATCTTGATTAAAGGGATCTAAAATATAATTAGTGTAAATAGTATTTAACAGTTTACACAAATACTGTGTTGGGGAATAGCTTATTTAAAACTCAATGGTATTTTAATTGCAGCATTTAATAATTGATTCATGTTTACTGTAGCTTGTAGTAGCAGCTAAGTATGTTCATTTTTTGTAATTGGAATAATTTAAAATTTCTTTTAAATCCATCAGGGTCGTAATGTAATCTTGGAACAAAGCTGGGGCTCCCCTAAAATCACCAAAGATGGTGTGACTGTTGCCAAGGGTATTGAATTAGCAGACAAATTCCAGAATATTGGTGCCAAGTTAGTACAAGATGTAGCAAATAATACCAATGATGAAGCTGGTGATGGTACCACAACAGCTACTGTATTAGCACGCGCTATTGCTAAAGAAGGATTTGAAAAAATTATTAAGGGGGCTAATCCTGTTGAAATTAGACGAGGTAATTATTAATAAGAACTTATTAAAAAAGGTAATATTATTAATTAAATATTTGGATTATTAGGTGTTATGTTGGCTGTTGATACAGTGAAAACGCATTTAAGTACTTTATCTAAAAAAGTGGAATCTGCAGATGAGATTGCACAAGTTGCCACTATTTCTGCCAATGGAGATACTAGTATTGGAAAACTTATTTCTTCTGCTATGGAAAAGGTTAACTTACTAATTTGTGAATTAAAATATTTATTTATTTTATATTTTTCTTGTATGTTAGGTAGGAAAAGATGGTGTTATAACCGTAAAAGATGGAAAGACTTTAGAAGATGAGTTAGAAATTATTGAGGGCTTGAAATTTGATAGAGGCTACATTTCACCATATTTTATTAACTCAACTAAGGGTAAGCTAAAAAATAATTTTTGATTTTAATACTTTTTTCTTGACAGTTTAAGTGACCTTTAATCAATAACATTATTTTAATTTTATAGGTGCTAAAGTAGAATTCCAAGATGCTTTAGTATTATTCAGTGAGAAAAAAATTTCTTCTGCTCAATCATTAATTCCTGCTTTAGAATTAGCTAATGCTCAGCGCAAACCACTTGTTATTGTTGCTGAAGACTTAGATGGTGAAGTTACAGGAATGCTAGTTTTAAATAGGTACTTGGTGCTAACAATTTATTAATTTATATAAACTCTGGTTTTGCATTAAGTGTTTTTAGATTATTTAAACTTTAAATTATAATAGGGTAGAAAATAAGGTTTATTAATTTTTAAATTATTATAAATTATATTACTATCTATTTATATATTTATATTATGTACATTTTAGATTGAAGATTGGTCTGAATGTTGCGGCTGTCAAAGCACCAGGATTTGGAGATAATCGCAAATCTACGTTAACTGATATGGCTATTGCAACTGGAGGTGTTGTATTTGGTCAAGAAGGTAATGAAATAAAAATTGAAGATATTAAAGCAGGTGATTTTGGTCAAGTGAAGGAAGTTGTTATTACCAAAGATGACACTTTGCTTTTAAAAGTAAGTTTTTCTTTACATATTCTATGCTGATTTATATAATTATTGATAATATTAACCAAAAATTATTTATCTTAGGGAAATGGTGTACCATCTGACATTGAACAAAGAGCTGAGCAAATTAGAGATCAAATTAAGGATACATCATCCGAATATGAAAAAGAAAAATTACAAGAACGACTTGCTAGATTAGCATCTGGTGTTGCTGTGTTAAAAATTGGTGGAAGTAGTGAAGTAGAAGTCAATGAAAAAAAAGATCGTGTTACTGATGCACTTAATGCTACCCGTGCAGCTGTTGAAGAAGGTATTGTTCCTGGAGGTGGTACTGCTCTTATTCGTTGTTCTTCTGCACTGGATACTATTAAAGTAGCAAATGCAGACCAAAAAATTGGTAAGTAGTGATGAAAAATTTGAATTTTGGGACAATGTTAATTATTATATGGTTATTTACTAGGCATTGAAATTGTGCGTAAGGCTCTAACCATGCCTTGTATGACAATTGCTCGAAATGCTGGTGTTGATGGTAGTGTTGTTGTTGCTAAAGTATCTGAAGGTAAAGATGGTTTTGGATATGATGCATTAAATGATGAATATGTAAACATGATTGAAAAAGGAATTATCGATCCAACCAAAGTGAGTTTTTATAATTAGTTCATTCATTGAAGTATTGGTTTTTAATTTTGAGAAATTTTTTTTAATTTCATCTAACTTAAACTTTGGCATTCATTGTTGAGTTATGAATATCATCTTGTTTTTAATACAGAAATAACCATTTTATGTATCTAATTAGAATAATTTTTATAATGTTAAATTTTAACCTTTATAACATCAAGATTTAAAAATAATAATTATTTATTACAATATAAATATATTATATATATTTTTACAATTATTATAAAATAATGTGATTAAAAGATTTTTATTTTTGTTAGGAATTGAGTTTCAAATAATGAATTATTAGTTATATATGATTTCCCTAAAGTATATTCTCAATTTGCATTCTTCGTTTCTATATTCTCATTCAGTTATTAAAATCTAAATATATTATTGATTATTACTGTTATAACTGTTAATGTTTATAGTGACTTGGTAAATGTAATGTTTATAAACATGTATATTTTTAATCTTTATTTAAATATCATTATTTGACAATTTGTGTTCATAGTATGTTTTATTTGATTCTTATAAGCTCTAACTTATTAAGTGATGGATAGGATTTTAACATTGATTTGTTCAATTTAGTCTATTCAATTATACTAATATGATCAAAATTAAATTGAATGTATTCATATTTTAAAGAAATTATTATTTGTTTTTTTTTTAGGTTGTGAGGACAGCTTTAACTGATGCTGCTGGTGTTGCATCTCTGTTGACTACAGCAGAAGCAGTCATAACTGAGTTACCAAAAAAGGATGACCCATCACCAGCTGGTATGGGTGGCATGGGTGGAATGGGTGGTATGGGAGGAATGGGAGGAATGGGTGGCATGATGTAACACTTAATTTAGAAATCACAAAGACTGACATCGCGTGTGTGACATAATATTTTTCTATCCTAGTTATATGTTGTTCTCGATGTTTTATTTTATAAATATCAAATTTATTAATTATTAGTAAAGCAATTAGGTTTTTTTTACATATTTTTAAATTCATGTGTTTTATGTACAAATAGGTTGTCTTTTCCATTACTCACATGTTAGATTATTGCATAGATGTTGAATTGGAAATTGTACAAATTATTTTAAGACCATAAAAACTCATTCCAAAAATATTTTTGTTTTTTTTTTTAGTATTTATAAAGCTAAATACAATTTTGTTTTCTGGTCATATACATTGAAATAAAAAATAATATAGTAAAATACATCACCAGCTATAGTTTTGTAACTCATTATTCCTGGTATTAGGTATAAATATTTTATACTAACAATTAAATATTTAATGCTTATATTTGCAGTACGCATATAAGAAATGTAATATAAAGTATTTTTAGTTTAAATCTACTTAATACCATTTATTTCAATGTGAACTTTGATCATCAATTAAGAGTAGGTGCAGTGCTGCAACTACACTAACTTGGGCTCGTGTGTAAGTAAAATAAATGCCTTCCCCCGCATCCAGACTTTCCAGAGAAACCGTACGTACCATATTTGTTACCAAACTATTTTGAATTCCAATTATATAGGCTGTAAAAAAAACGATGTACGATAATGTGTACAAAACAAGTCAATCAAATATTTTTCAATCTCCATAAATTATTACAAAATGGTTAAATTCTCTTGCTTTCTATATATTCTTAAAATATTACTATTGGGCCCTATTATAAGCTAGGGTCATGGGCCCGTTTGTTTGACACACGCAATACACTCGAGTCTATTGCGGCACTGAGTAGGTGCAAATAAAAATGATTTTATTGTACTGTACAAATTGATTTGTGTCGATGGAAACTACATAAAAATGTGCTGTACTCTAAAGCCTTGAGCTGGGAGTAGCTACACTAAGTAATGCTATTCTACAATTGAATAAAATACAAACTGGTACATTTTTGCAGTCCCATTCCTGGACAATTGTCTGTCCTGAAGCAAATTGTCGGGACGCCAGGTCACTGTACTCAAACTAGAACGTTTGACAACTACCTGAAAGCGACTGGTCTGCCAGTGATTATTGGTCTGCTACTCTTGAATTTCTACTTATTAATTGCTCTTGATTTTTAGTCATAAGTGAGCACTTGCATCCCAAATCCAAAATTCAATGTATATTTATAACAATAGCAGTGAAGTGTAGTTGGTTAACAGGGTAGATAGATTCAGATTGCCTTGAACCGTCTTTAACTTTCAAATTTAATATTAAACTAAAAATACTTATTATAAAATAGTTTATTATGGTTATCTGGTTATCCTAATACGAATCACTACTGGATCCAACTGGTATGCAAAATATTCTATCATTCCGGTCTATTTGCTTATGCACATTAACAAGCTCTCCGTAATATACTACCAAAAAAACCCTATGGTTCAAATTTCAAAAACATTTTGTTAATCAGATCACTACGACTATTTAAAATCATATATGTTATATTTTTTCTCTTTTCCCAACTATTTGGGGTCAGACACCTTTGTCTTAAACTTCCATTTGTCTCGATTTTCTACATGCCTTACGTATACACGGTCCTCATATAATTTTTAATTGTATCAAATAATTTTTTTTTGGTTTTCCTCTTCCCCTTTACCTTTTAACTTTAATTTTCATAACAACTTTTACTTCATTTGTTTCTTCTTGTCTTATCACATGCACCTCACACCATCTTAATCTATTTTCTCTCATCTTGTCCACCAAAGACTACACCAATACTATCTTACATATTCGTTTAAATAAATGTATTTATTTATTATTAATAATTTTTTAATACATTTTTAAAATTATATGATGGCTGTTGGCGTGTGTGTAAGGTATGTAGAAAATCGAGATAAGTGGAGGTGTAGGACAAGGGTGGCTGACTTAAAATAGTTGGGAGAAAGGAGGACGAGAAGAAACTGTAAAAATATTCTTTTTTTTTTTGCTTTACGCGCCATTTAGGCGCTTCACAGCTTCTACCAAAGTTCTCCAAAGTTCTCGATCTTCTGCATCCTCAATACTTGCTCCATTGCTTAATCTCATCAGGTCGTCCTTTACTAAAAATATCCTTTAGTAAAAATATTCTGCAAAGGATTTTTCGCATTTTCAGTAGCTATCATAGCCATAGGCGTGCGCCCTTAAAAAAAGTGAACCAAAGATTCTTGTACTAAAGACTACTAGTATAATTAAATATTTTAAATTTTATAAATTATTTATTTAATTCAATATGCAAATATAAAAATAAATACTATTTAAATTTACACAATTTATATCTAAGAAATCCTTATTTACATATTATTATACTATTTACAACTCCATCCTTTTGTCCACGGGAGTAAGGTTTTTGAATGTATCAATTACATCTTCAATTTTTATATTATATGCAAGTTCTGATTAGTCTGATTAATAACTAATAACTTTATTACATTTATTCATGTAAAATGTAAAAATGTTCGCTATCTTGTATAGTATAGATATACATTTATTAAATAAAAAGCCAGAGTCCGCAGGGGGGGCGCGGCCCACCCGGCCACCCCCGTGCGCACGCCTATGATTATAGCTATGGGTTATAGTATCAACTATTTTTTATTTGTTTTTAAATAGTAAAGCCTATTCTATTCACAAAATATGTGATAAAGAAAACCGATAAATTGGTAATTTTGAATGTTGAAAATGTCAAGAATTTATTTATCCTGTACTTTACAGTTGCTAGGCTTCTGAATAACAAGTAAGTAGATATAAAAGTTCACTGAGAGTGATAAACAGGGCTCATAATATATAGTAATTACTTTTTTTTTTTTTTTTAAGAGGTCCTAGAAATATCTATGTGAGCAATATATTTGTTTCAGATAACTAAGAAACTAAATATGAAATTTTATTTTGCATATTTTAAAGATAACTGCTATTTTGATTTTTTAAGTCTTTCAGTTCCGTAGTATTTAAAACATTTTTCTTAATAATAATAATAATATTAATTTTTGTATTTGTAATTAATTTATGTTAATTAACTAATTCTTCTTCTTTTGGTTTAAATTACATATTTATTTGTA
Organism: Sipha flava; assembly: GCF_003268045.1. Lineage (NCBI taxonomy): Eukaryota > Metazoa > Arthropoda > Insecta > Hemiptera > Aphididae > Sipha > Sipha flava. Next base: position 318,519 of record NW_020272885.1, read on the forward strand.
TCATATAGTGACGCAATCAGCATTTTAATAATAAGTTTAAAATTTTTTTATATGATATATTTTTTTCGCATATTTTGATATTTTTAGTGTATATTCAAGTGCTTATATAAATATTTTTAAAAGCATAAATAACTTCTTTTTTTATATATAACATTTTTTTCATTAATTTAGTACATGTTGGATTTGGGAAAATTATTCAAGCATCATACTTCTATTCAATAAATTTAAGTACAAACAAATAATTATATACATTCTTTGTGGATTATTTTTATTAAAAATGAAATACATCCATATTAGAAAAAAAAAATGTACTTGAAATAATTGCTGTACTTAATATTTTAGAATAGATAGTATTTTTTTTTTCATTATGTATCTGATTTTATACAGTTTTTTGTAATCGTTTTGGTTTGCTTCTTTTTTTTGATTTGTTATTTTTCTGAAACAAATTAAGAAATTAAAATCTATTGGTATCTTAATAACAGAGAAAGTATAGGAATATTGTATCTTTTGAATGAAAAATAATTTACAAGACGTTTTCAACAAATAACAAATTCTAATAATAATGTAACAAGTCATCATGAATAGAAGAGCAAAGGAAATGTAATATCAATAAATTAATATTTAATGCAATTAAACCTCTGGAAATATTTACCTTTTGCAGTCTTTTGGCTATATATAAAACATCTTTTGATTGATTGTGGTAGATTGAAAAATCAGTGTTTTCATAATTATGAGGCTTAAAGTTATTATTTTTGCTTGAATTATTTGCAGGTTTTTGTGTCGATGAACTTGCAGCACTTGATAACTGATCATCAATTTTTTCTTTTTTTATAAGAGTCATTTGAACCTCTTGTTTCATATTAGATGGCTCAATATCAGTTTCAATTTTGATTTCTTTAATCTACAAAAATCATATTCAAATGTATTCAAAATATTATAATGAATATAACAAGGTTTTATTTAATTTTTTATACAAATGGCTTTTAAATAAACACCACAAAATGTAGTTTTTACAATAGTATAACTTTTTAAATATAAAAAAATGAAATTCATAGAAAACTGAGGTGCTATATAAATTCAAAAAAATATTTCTTAATCAAATTTTCTCTTATCTTAAACATGATAAAACTAAATTATTTTATTTTTTATGAGAACCTTATTGTTAATTATAAACATACTTGATTTTTTAGATAAAGCTTGTCTAGACATTCCATTGGTTTACTAGTATTTAATGATTCCTTACTGTCAATATTTTCTTCTTTTTTCTCCGCTGATTTTTTTAGAATATTTTTATATTCTATGGTTTTTAAATAAAGTTCATATGGTTGTTTGTACACAATATTTGTAAGACCAATACATTTTACTGATTTTTTAACATCCTGGAAAAAAAAAAAACAAAATACAATATTAATATGATAAAATAAAATAATTATACTTGTATATACCTGAAAAATCGTAATTTCTTGTGGTTTTGAGTATATAAAATCAAGTTTTTCATTAAACTTATTTAAATTACCCAACAAAGTTGGTAAAAATTCTTCCACTTTCTGTTTAGATTTAGAATAATCGTGTAGACTAATCAGGTCAATGTCTATATGTTTGGCATCTTGCATGAAGCTATTGTTTTCACTATAGTTTTCAGTCTTTAAACAAAGACAATATTATTACAATTACAACATTTATACAAATTAAATAATAAAAATCATAAAATCAAAATAAAACTCACATTTTCAAAAGATTGTTCTCTTGCTTGCTTGACAATATGATGGATTTCGTGTAAACACTGACGGACTAATGGAGGTATTGGTGAACAACAAGTCAGTATACCAGAAGATTCTTTTGGTAACATTTCTGATATTTTAAGTAACATATGATTTGGAAGAATGTACCTTTAAATAAGAATTGAATAAAATATAATACATGAATACATAAATTAAATATTTTTTTCAAAATTTACCCAGGGCTTTCATCTAATTCTCTTGCTAACTTATCTCTCCATGCAAAAATGCTTTTGAGTGCATACATTTGTTGAATGTCAAACATCTTTTTACTTCGTTTATACATACTCATATGACTTTGATCATGCAATATATTTACTTCATACCTCTGAAAGTCACATTTAAAATAATTACAAAAAAAAAAATACAAATATCATGTTATTCATATTTACCAATTTGCACAATTCAACGCTACGTTGAAATACTAATTCAATATAATTGCATTGTTTAGTAGACATTGCCAGAAGATCTTTTTTCATCATATCATATACATAAAGCAAATAGTGTGTATCACTCCTGGCATAATATATGGCTTCAGGTGATAATGGTCTATAAAAAAAAAAAAAAAGGAAAACAACAATAATGAATTAATATTTATACAATAATATACTTTATTAGGTTATTAGTAACAATTTGTTTTTACCTTGTTCTCCAATCATATAATTGAAATGCTTTATTAGCATCAACATTGCAATAATGTTTTAATAAAAAATCTAATCCTTTTCGAGAAAAATTTAGTATTTTGGCAGCTTGATGAGTATCAAACATGTTGACGATATAAAGACCTAAATCTCTTTGTAGCCAAAGAATATCACTATCTGCTCCATGAAATACCTGAATACAAATTCAAAATTTAATATACTATGTATTTATTATAGTTGTAGTTTTAAGCATTTACTTTAACTACAGCAGGATCTGTGAATATTTCATTGAGAACTTGCATTTTGTCCCTAAGTTCTAATGTATCTATGATGTAGTCTGCATTTCGAGTGGACACTTGCATTAAGCAAGTAAAACCTTGGTACGTACGATAACTGTGTGCCTGTTTTAAATTGAAAAATAAATAAAATAAGATAGAGCATAAAACATTGCTAATAATATTTTTTCAAACCTCTAAATCAATAGCTAATTCATGAACAATTCTTAATTCAGAAACCATTAAATTAAATTGTTCCTCTGTATATACTTCTACAAATTTTGTCTCTTCTAATGAAGTAGGTTTTTTAACTATTGATACTTTTAAATGTTCTGCTGGTACTTTAAACTCATCCAATTCAAAATGGTATGGATGCTTATAACTAAAATATAAATTTATTTTTATAAATAAAAATATGAACTTCATTTAAAAATATAATACTTACAACAAGGTTCCATCTTCATTTGTTTCTAGACACAAATCTAATGGTATTTTACTATTTGGTTTACAATTAAGAAGAGGTTTAAATGGAACTGGTCTATTGTCCACTTTTATCTTAAATTTGATTTGTGGTCTTTCTACATTACGTCCATGAACTAAAATCTTTTTCTGATTTTGTGATTTATCATTAGACTCTGACACAACAGCTTTAGGTATAACAGACACACCAACATTTTTAGAAGAACCATTCAACACATCAATATTGTAAGTCTAAAAACACAAATTATTTTTTATTACTGGTTTTAAAATATAGAATATTATTGCATTAACTCACTACACGATCCAATATTGTATCATTTCCTTCTTCAATAAGTTCAAACTGATGATCAGTATCTCGACCACGAATATTTCCATGAATCTTTTGATTTTTCAACAACGCAGATATTCTATGATTTAATTAAATAAATGTAAGTACTTTTTAATAATAAATTGTATTATTTGCTAAATACATACAGTTTGAGAACGTGATTTTGACGTGTTGAAATAACTTTTCTGAATTTAGGGTAACTATTATAGAAATTCAAATTTACTCCAGTTGGTAAACTATTAGAAGCACGAGATCCTTCAATTAATGTTTTAAAACCACTCTAGAAACATAATAATATAGGAGTTTAAGCAAAAATAATCAAAATAATATTTTAAATGCTATAAATGTATTGAGAACCAATGGTTATATTAAAATAGTACATTGAAGTAGTAATGATAATATAATTTAATAATCTAATAATTTTAGTAAGCATTATTTTATTCAGTATTGTTCTAGTTGACTCAATTATTCAGGTTTAGTTGAAGCCCTCTACTTACATTTCTCACCTCTTGTGTTTTTGATGTTATAATCAATAATTTATCAAAAAATTCACGAAAATTAATTATACATTGTACATTTATGATCATACATAAAAATGCAGGCAATCAAAATAAAAATAAATAAATAATATAATAATATATAAGAATAAATAAATACGGTAAATAATAAAAAATTATACAGGTGGCCAAAACTCTGCTATGTCCTTAAGAATTTATTTAAATGGATCACGGTTGTTTAATTACTTTGCCACAAAAACTGACAAATAAAACATTTTACATACATTTATATTATATTATATAATTTTTAAAATATCTTTCAAATATCATTTTTGATCTGTAGTATATACATTTTATAACATTGAAAATATGAGAGATGTAAGTGACGGGCATCAACTAAACGTGAGTTGCAGGAGGAGGAATACTTTCTTGGCGGCAGTCAACTAGACCAGTAACTTTAATTTTTCATGGTAGCTATTGGCATCGATGGTGGTATATTAGGTGTTTTAATGGCAGTAATTTATTGAAAAACATAACAAGAATAAAGTAAAATTCTACGGTTTTTAAATAAAATCTGTTCAATAAGAAAAAATTGAATTAAAGTCTTTAAAAGTAATTGACTTCTCTCAATGAATAAATAACCTATTATAAAAACAAATATCCAAACGGATACAACCAATGCTTATTGGTAATATCTTGTAATAATTTTCTGTTTTACTAGATACTACCAACAGTGAATTTTATCATATTGATATTCTAAATATCACTTAGGTTATGGTTTTACCCCATCATTTTTGAAATACTTATTATATTTCAACGGAAAAAAAATGACGTACGACACGTGAGAAATTTAAAAGAACTAAGTGACTCACCATTTTTTTATCAAGTAACTGTGTATCGTGGCGTTCAAGTACGGTTCGACGAAACGACCGTTGATAGTAAAAACTGTATTTTTAACAGGTTAAAAATCGAAAGAACCCATCAAAAAATAAGTACTTAAAAACGTCTCATCAGCAGATCGACGAACGTCGTCTAATTCCCATCGAGTAATTACACCATGCACACTTCTTCTGGCGTTATCAACAAAATGTCAACAACACTCGTGTTAACACGTCTAAACAGTTTGGCAAACCGTCCGCGTGTCAGTGCGTTCGGACGACGAGGGCCGAGGGAAACGAGACAACGGCAAGTCGGTTGGTCCGACGCCGGGAAAACGATAAGAACGGTAACGACGAAACGAAATATTTCCTCGGCGCTCGTTACGGCGTTGGAACTGTACCGCGGGCCGCGGTACTGTTGCATTATCCAGAGGTCAGGCCGTCGGGTTAACGCAGCGCATTGTACTGACCCGTTGAGTTTTATAATTAGACGCGTTGTAATTAACGTCGCAATCGAGAGCACCAGGAAGAAGACGACGAATCCCGCGAAACGATTACTCGACGATAATATTTTCGATTGACCACGAACCCGGAACACGGCACCGCGCGTATCCCGTGCACCGTGGTCCGGGCGTTTCCGGGAAATACTGTTGTTATTGTTGTTGCGCTGCCGGCGATCCGCTCACGTGCCGGTCAACGTCGACCGTCGTCGGGTGCGAACCGTCGACAAGCCGAGAAACGCTCTTGTGTTTTCTCTTGTTTTCCTATTATTTTTTTTTTCCCCCTATCCACGTTTTGCGACGCAGGTCGTACGCGGTCTCGCTCGAACATTAATCGCGTTTACGGAATCTCCGCGTCGACGTCACCGTCCAATCGCGCTCCTCCTTTTCACCACCCCTTTCCTCCCGCGCGTTCGTCGCCAGCACCAGCTGTACGTCGTGTTATTATCAAGAGCCCCGTAACAAGCGACCCACTAACGGCGGCGGACGCGCGTCATTCGCGTTACGTTGTGACACGACGCCCGATCGGCGTAAACCGCTTAATCCGTCTTATCCGACCATCGTCTTCGAGAACGCGCCGCCCGCCCGCACGCTCCGCTGCGACCCGACCGCCGTAGACGATATTCGATTCGCGCCGCTGTACTTGCCGTTCGACCCCGCAGTCGCTTCTCTCGTCCGAGCGCTCCTCTCAGCTATCCTCGTCATGTCGTCGGCAATGCGCAGGATCCGTTTCACAGCGGCCGTAGCCCGGGGCCCAGCCAGAATCTGGAACTCTATTGCCGGCCGTAACGGGCCCAAGACCTATTTCACGTACACGCCGCAAGTGTCCCAGGTGTTGGACCGCGAACCCAAATGGGTGAACGCCGACGAAGCCGTCCAGTGCATCAAATCAGGTAAAAACCTTTTCGGCCTCGCGCGCCTATTAATAGCCATGTCCGGTCGGCGGACAGGAACATCGCGTCCGGTGCACCGATCATTAATTTCCGGCCACGGTTTTCAAAGAAATTAACGCGGAACAACGTCAATAAAACGATTGGCACGTAGGTTTTTGTTTTTTTCCACGACTTTCCTGCCGTCTGCTAACAAGTGTTGGCCGCCCGACTATTAAATTACGTTGATTTCTTGGCCTTTGAACTTTTACATAACTTGACTAGGCAACCGGTCATTCTCTATTTTAATGTATTTAAATCGTCACCTGTTATGTAAACCGCGCGTAGTTGCGTTCTTCGCACGATGTACAAAAACCATTGGTTTTTTTTCCTCATACTTTTCGAAATAGCTTCACTATGACTTGTAGGATTTTGGGAACGGTTAGGTTTTAATCCATTACCCTTGTGATAAAATACGATCCATTTTCGTGTTCAAATTATTCAATTTTGAAACAACCGAGGCCCCGAAATTCTGTCCATCTATGTTAACATAAGTAGTTACTTAGTCTATTACAATATTGTTATGAACCCCTGAATATTATAATAATATTGTATATGGATTTAGACGGTCAGGAATAGTGTGTTGGCCGACGACGAGCCAACGAAATCTGCAGACGAAGGAATTTTGTCCGGCTCGCCGTACAGGCGAACACACTAAGGAGGAGGCAGTCAGTCGTATTATGGGATCAGAGCATTAGAGTTGTAAAAATTAGTAGAGCATTGTGTATTAGAATTAGTATCAATATAATTGTGTACTTAAAGTTTAATTATAACTACATAATAATAAATATATTAATAATAATTAATCGTGCGTAAATATAATTTTGTCTGAATTAAGATTTCACAAAATATTTGGGTTCATAACACACCCCGGACTAAATGAGACTTGGGGATCATATGATTACACAGTCTTATCTAACCAATGAATATTGCTCTAGAGTTTCTGATTTGATTGTTACTAAGAATTATTAATAAAAAAAAAAAATTTTCAATTTATGTTGATATATAAGGAAAATTATTCAATAAAAAAAACTGAAATTTGCACTTCAGTATTATTCTTATTACTAATTGATTGATTATTTGGTAAATCAGGTTTGTATAACTTTACAGACATATTTATTTTAATAATTAATCAATTAGTAATAATAATAATACTGTAGTATAAATTTCAGTTTTTTTTATTGTTTAATTTTTATTGTAATAATCCAAGATTAACCGGAGTAAGAGTTTAAATTTAAATTTTCATAATTTCGGAATAGGCTTTTGGTAAAATTTAATTGCTAGAAATTTAATGTGTAACACTAGGGTTAGTCTATTAAAGTTGTTAAGGTTAAAGTAATAAAATTGGATGATAAATACTAAAAATTAATTATATTCATTAAATTTTCACATTGTGTTCGGTTTTATTAAATTTTGGTATTAATTAAAAGTAAAAGATAAAAGACTTTCTTTAATGTACAATATCTTACAAATATATTTGAATGACTAATAGATTGTTTATTAGTTTAGTTAGTAAAAACCTTACAATGTACATATATGATTGATATAATTAAAATATTAACTGTAATCTATCATTAGGTTTTTGAATATTTTTAAATGGTTTCATTTAAATAAGTTCCTTAAGATAAAATAAATTTTCAATTTATGAATATTGACACTGGGTAGTTTTATTTAAAATATATTCACTTATTTTTTATGGTTTTCTAAAATTAGTTTTTCATTTAAATGTTGATTAATTGACTAACTATTCATATCTACTATGTGAATATTAAAGAACCTCTTACTATTCAATAATAATTAAAATAAGTGTCTTATTTATAGGTGATACTGTTTTTGTGGGTGGTGCTGCTTCTACCCCAATCGAGGTTATACGTAGCATGACTGATCATGGAAAACAAAAGCAATTAAAAGATATACGTGTTTGTAGTATTCATACTGAATTTGAATCACCTTATTCAGCCCCAGAGTGTGAAGGTGAGTAATTTTTTAATATATTATGTCATAAAATTTTTCATTGCGAAAAGTCTGAATTATTTTCTTTTCAGGTATTTTCAGACCAATGGCTTTTTTTATAAGTGCCAATATGAGGAAGAGCATGAATGAAGGTCGAGGTGATGCTGTACCAATATTTTTACATGATATTCCCTACTTATTTGAGCGCAAAATTATACCAGTAGATGTAGCAGTTATCTCGGTAAGAATATTAAACCAAATATTTGTTCAAAGGCCATAGTACAGTTTATTGTTTTGAATCTTTTGTTGATGTTTGTATTTTTAACTAATTGCCAAAGTACAACCACATTCTAAAAATAATATTTTATTTTTAAAATATAATTTTAAGAATATTAGAATTCCTATATTAATTTAACTATTATGCATGATAACTAGAATTAATATTATTTAATATTAATTTTTTAAATACATTAAAAAGTAGAACATTTTATTACTTGTAAATATCTATTGTTAATATAAATTGATATAATATTCATTGTTTTGTAAATAGCTAACTTATCTACTGAACAATATAAACAATCTATTTTTATAAACTTCTATGTAATAATAAGATTAAATAATATATACATTTGATTTATATTATAAATTATATACTTTATATTACATACTTATCAAATATTTATAATTATTATGAGTTATATTATTATGATTATTTAATAATTTGATGGCTAAAGGTCAGGTTAAAAAAGTTATCTATAAATATTAGCTTAAGTGTTATTATCAGTAAATATTTATAATTTTATTGATTTATTAGTATTTGTATAATTTATTGTTTTTAATTTTATGTTATAATGTGGTTAAGGATTTTAAACATTGGAACTATGAATTATAAATGTATTTTTATAACTAAACAGTAAACAATAGGGTTAGTATTAAGATGAGGTTTAAAATGTTCAATTATTAAAGTAAAATAATTAATGCGTTCATTTAAATTTTATAGTACTCAATTTAAATAGATTATACATGAAATAAAAGTTTATTTATTTTTTTTTGTTTTGTTAAACATATATTTTAAAAATATCTGTACAAACGTTTGATAATAACCTTAGTTATTGAAGTCTGTGAATCTAAATAACAAAATATTAATATACCTAAAGTGTTATATTCCTGGTTTATATTTAAATATTTTATTAACTTTAACTGTTGAATTATAATATTATATAAATAAAAACAAAAAATATATATTTTTATACTTATAATTCATTAATATTTTTAAATTAAAGATTAATTGTTGAGTAATATTTGTGTATCATCTGTCATTAAATTTGTCAGTATAGGTTTCTGTTGCTTAAAAATAATAAATCTCTGAGTTCAAAAATTAATTTTATTTAATTTGTTCTGATTTTAATAAAAAAATATTTATATTTGTCTTTTTTTTTTTGTAAACATCAGTATTAAATTTTTAATACAAAAACTTAAATGAAGTGTTAAATACTAATTTAAATTGTTATAATTTGAAAATTTAATTTATATATAATTTTATAGTATTATGTACTTGATAAACCTAAAATTAAATATGTAAAATATTTTTATAACTACATATTTATTAATAGGTGCTGCCAATTTTATTTTTTATTAATAATATACATTTTATGTAATATAAAATAAATAATAATATTTATAAATAATTTATAAGATCTATATTTACGTTACTTTTAATTTGATCATTGACATCTTATATAATATTTTTATTTCAGGTATCACCTCCCGATAATCACGGTTTTTGCAGTCTTGGCACGAGTGTAGATTGCATTCGATCAGCTTTAAGTCATTCAAAAATAATAATTGGTAAGGAAATTATTTTTCTTATACATTTTTACCAAAATATTTTTAAAGAATTTTTTTTTTTCATACAGCACAAGTTAACAAGTTTTTACCACGGACATTTGGTGAAGCTATCATTCATCAATCTCATATTGATTATGCTGTCAGACTTGATCGTGAATTACCTGCCCATGAACACAAAGATCCAAATCCCACTGAATTAGCTATTGGCAAACATATTGCTGATAACCTTGTCGAAGATGGTGCAACATTGCAAATGGGCATTGGAGCCATTCCAGATGCAACCCTAAGTTGTCTTACTGGTCACAAGGATTTGGGAATACATTCTGAAATGTTCAGTCTTGGTGTTATTGATTTAGTAAATTCTGGAGTAATAACCAATCACAATAAGAATTTAGATAAAGGATTAATTGTGACAAGTTTCTTAATGGGGAACAAGAAATTGTATGATTTTGTGGATAACAATCCATTAATAAGTAATATACATTTCTTAATTGATTACTTTAAATTAAATAATTTATATACTTAATATTATCATTGTTTTATAGGCATGAGACAAGTATCATATACTAATAATGTTCATATCATATCCCAACAACCTAAAATGACTGCAATTAATTCCTGTATTGAAGTTGATTTAACTGGACAAGTTGTATCTGGTTCTATTGGATTTAGATTATACTCTGGTAAATAAATTGTATTTTTTATAGTTACAAATCTAAATAATAATTAAAAATTAAAATCTATTTCAGGATATGGAGGCCAAGTAGATTTCATTAGAGGTGCTGCTGAAGGTTATGATGGTAAAGGTAAACCGATCATTGCCCTTGGTTCGGTAAATCCAAAAACTAAAGATGAAAGAGGTTTGCCAAGTACTAAAATTGTGCCCACAATTAAAGAAGGTAATATTTTTAACTAAATATTTAATATTTAACTTTATCAGAAATGAGAATCGTTTTTTATATATTTTTTTTTATAGGTGCCACTGTTGTTACTACTAGTGCACACGTACATTATGTTGTCACTGAGTTTGGAGTTGCATCTTTGTTTGGAAAAAGTTTAAGACAACGAGCACATGCCTTAATAAATATAGCTCACCCTGACCATAGAGAATATTTAGAAAGAGCAGCATTTGACCGTTTGAAAACTATGCCCTGTGCATAATCTCATGTACATAGGTGTTCAAAAATTTTGGAATCATATGAAAAATATATCCAAGCTTTTAAAATGCTCTGTATGTATTAAATGTATTAATATTATATATTTTTTTTTTTTTTGATTTAATTATGTTGCACAAGGAATTATAAATTGATATTTAATTATATTTATGGATATTCATTAAATATTGAGTATTGTTATTTGTTTATTATAATAATATGTACTCAATAATAGTAATGTTTTATTTTTTTACTCTTTTTAAACATTTATGTTACCATTATTAATGATTTATAAATAGTTTAAAAACAAAAATTTCTCAATAGCAATTTGTAAAATATATTGATTAATCTCTGTATAGTAAGAAAAATCGCGTTGTGGATCTCAAAAATATTCAAAACATCAAGTAGTGTAAAATTATATAATTATCTCTTAATAAATTTATAAATCTGTGTTTATGTTGTTAATATCAATGATTATTACAAGTATATTATTTTCACATTAATAATGTTTTTCATATGTATTTTAATAATTTATTTTGGTTATGGAAGTATGAGTAATTATAACTATTAAAATTGATGTGTTCACATGTCTTGAATTATTTTTTAAAAATGTAATGTTACGTTTTATTCACTATACATATATTTATAATTCAAATGACACGTTATTACCTAATAGCAAGTCAATAGTTAAAAAATAATTTTATTAAAATATTAGTGAATAGTTAGATAAAATACAATATTAAGAAAAGTATTTTATTTATGAAACTGGAATTATTTTTGTATTTTTGAAATATTATATTTTACTCAAAAACCAATTATTTGCATATAATTCACCATTTATTATTCTAAATGAACCATATAAAATTCGCAAGTTAAAACTTAAACGATACAGTTATAATATTCACTCTAAGAATATAATTGTTTAAAAAATGTCCAAAAGACTTCATAAATGTTTCATTTTTAAACATTTTGATGTAGGAATCAAATTGTAATTGCTCTTGAAGTTAGATTTCACTTTAAAAATATCTATGTTAGTATAACTGTTTGTCAAAATAGGAAATTTAAAATTTAAATAATTAGTATTATGTATCAATGAATATAAACAAACAAAATCTACAATATAATTTTTTTGTATTTTATGTATTGACTAGCTGAATTATCCATTGTTGCCGAGTTTAACTATAAAAATGTATGTAACCTGGAAAGATTAAATTTTGTTTAATCTATTTAAGTTTAAATTAATTAAGACAGTGGCGCTACTAGGGGTGTGGTTTGGGGGTTGTAACCCCCCCCTCCCACGAAAATTTTCTTAGATTTTTACAAATTTTACGTAAGAAAAAAATGGTTTATCTTGATCACGCAAAACGGCTGATTGATATGAAATATGAATATTATTCTCATTATAATTGATAACAATAATAATATGACGATATGGAACGTTTTGTAACGTTGTTCCGTTCAACTTTAAAACATCAATAACCTTGCTACTACGATTTCTCGATAGTCGATTGTATAATACTATTTTTGTGATATCACAATATGAAATAGAAGTGAAGACAGTTTAATTTGTAATTTGAATATTTAACTCATAAACCTAACTATATCTTACTTTCTTGTCCCCACCAAACACCTGCAGAAAATGCTTATTTTTTCCAAATTCACAACCCCCCGAAACCAATCCTGGTTGCTTGAATTGTTGAAATAATTGTTGAAATAATATTTTATAGATATTAATTTAGTTTTTAAGATAATAATTACTATCATAACCTATTCTATAAGTCATAGCTTTTGGCGGCCATAGTTTTGTTTACGATAAGTTTTAGCAGTGGAGGTTTAAAATAAATGGTTTACTAATAGTTTTTTAAAATGTTATCTAAAAATCTTCTTTTTAGTTATTGCAGTGAAGATCTGTACTTACACCAATTAACAGACATTTATATTTATTTGATATTAGTCTATTTAATGGAATGGAACTATAAAGTTATTGAATCAACATTTTTATTAACAGCAAGTATTAAAAAATGTATTGGAATGAAGAAATGGTAGATAAGTCTTAAGGATGAAAATTAAAAAATGTATTGAATGTGGTGGAAAATTGAACTGCATTTTATCATCGAAAACTGATATTCAGTAATTTTTTTTACGATATTACTAAATAAAGTAAATTACAATATTGGTGTATAAAAATACGAAATTATGAATTTATCAATATTGATCAAACTTTTAAAACTAAATATTATCCACCAAATGGTCAAATGGGTATACTAACATATCTAAATATAGAATTCGAATTATTAACACTTACCATTAAAAAAATAAACATTCATGCAAACACAATATGGAGCGAGCTCCTATATGTTTTTAATTGTACGTAATTTCGTCATCGATTACTTTTTCGTCGACTTGAATAGTTGAACGCCTACGGTGTAAACGATCGGAGCATATTGTAGCAGGTGGGCACTTCCGAGAAAAATTTTGCTCTCGAGCAGCCTTTTTTGATCGAGTGTAATACCAGCCAGGACAAACCGTGGAGTTTGAGAGAAATTTGACAACGGCTATCGGTCGTGCATTGCGTTTGTAGCGATCTGCCGGACGAATGGCCGATAACGGATTCAATTTAAATTCGATAACGGTTCGCTGATTATTGATAATCGTGTGCTCTGATCCGGTAAAGCACGATTGAGCATAAAACGATTGAGCATAGACCTTTTTAGCAACACGATTGAGCATAGAATATTTTATGCGACGTTGCCACATTCACGTTGCCAAAATTTTGTAATTTATTATTTTCTCGTATTATTACACCAATTATTATGATATCTGACGCGAGCCGTGAGCTTTATCGGCTTTATAAATTTTATCGACAATGTTATCGATTAATAAATTAGTTCCGGAGCAAAACGACGTTTTAAACATTTAGCATCGGGGGAAAATATAAGATAATTAAGATACAAATCCAAAATTATTATAGAAATAATATCAGTGTTCGATCACCTGTGTAGTGTATAGTGCGTGTATACTTAGTGCGTTTTTCTATTTTTTTAAAATATGGATATAACAATTATTTTATCGGAAAGAGGCAAAGAATTGGCCCTAGTTAATTTATACAAGTATAAATTAATTGGAGAGCGAAAAAAAGACAATCTTTTGAGATGGAGGTGTACTAATAATAAATGTTCGGCAATAATGTTCTCGGGTTTCGATAAACGTAAAGTGATTGAAACTGCTGGACAACATAATCACGATAAAAATTCTATTGAGAAAATAGAAACGCAAGTTTTAAGAGAAAATTGCAAAAGAAAAGCTGAAGAATCAATTTACACACGGCCACTTAAAATTATTCGCACCGAACTTTTAAATTCTTCTCCAACATCAAATTTAAACAATCAAAATGTAAGAAATGTACGGAAAGCAATGTATGATAAACGGAAGCAGACCTATCCTAAATTACCAACTTCTTTGGATGAAACAATTCATCAATTAAGTGACTTAAAAAATGAAGAATGTTTTAAATATAAGGGTCAACAATTCATTTACATGCCGACTGATGATAATTTTGTATGTTTAACTACAGAACAAAATCTACAATTTATGACAAATAATTGTACTGAGTATTTTGGCGATGGCACATTTAATTATGCTCCAAAATATTTTATTCAATTGTACACAATACATGGATATAAAAATGGATACTACTTACCACTTGTTTACTTTTTTTTACCAAATAAAACTAGGTCTACTTATATTAAAATGTGGCAATTTTTAAATAATTTATGTTTGAAATTATGCGAAAAAAGTTTGCAAATTAACACATTTCATGTTGATTTTGAAATTGGAGCTCATCAGGCAATTACAGACGTGTTTGGAAATATTAAAATAATTGGATGTAGATTTCATTTAGGACAATCATGGTGGAAAAAAGTAAGAAACAGTTATATAATATAGTGCTTTTTTACTAAAATATAATAATTTGTTTGTAGATTGTTGGCGAACCTTCACTCAGAATAGCATACATGGACAACAGTAATGAACTAGGGAAATGGTTGAAAATGTTTTTTGGTTTGGCGTTTATTTCCCCAGAAGAAGTAGTTGATGCATTTCACGAGTTAATATCAATTTGTCCAAATGATGACGGTTTCATATTTTCTGATTACATTATACACAACTATATTGAAGATCACTGCCAGTTTCCTCCAAATATTTGGGCGGAAACTCCTTCGCTAAACCCAAGGTTTTTAACAATATTTTTTAAAACTTATTATAAAAACTTTTTTTACTAATTTGTATTGTTTTATTTAATTTTTTTTAGAACGACCAATGCAGCTGAAAGCTTTCATCGCACGTACAATTCACAGTTTTATTCACCTCACCCCCATGTTCATACAGTCGTTAGGGTATTGATCGAAACACAAGCGGAAACATCGACTAAGATCAATTCAATTCGACACAAGCCTGGAAAATTACAATCCGCAAAAGAAATAAAAAAAAATGAATTGAATATTCAAGCCTACAGCCAGTTTTTAAATCGTAAGAATACGGAATCTTTATTAATTTATTTAAGTCAAATTGGAAGCAGATACCAAGGTGTATCAATTTAATTTATTATTATCAAAAAATCTAGCTAGGTATATTATACTGTATTATAATATGAATGTGACAACTATTTATAAATATTTTGATTTTATTATTTTGATAAGTCATAAGTCATAACTATTATTATTATTTTATTATTAACAAAAATATCTATATACTGTGACAGCTATTTATACTACTATCATAAGTATTTTCATGCATATTAAATATTGACTATGAAAACATGATATTTTTTTGTCATGTTATATTTTGATTTATTATAATTATTTAAATAAATGTTTTTATACGATACAGTTCAAAATTGAAAATGGCAACGTTGCAGAGTTTTTTATGCTCAATCGTGTTGGTTTTCTTTTGTATTTCAATTTCCTTTGATACGCCGACAATTTATGCTCAATCGTGTCGCAAGAAAGGTGTTTTATGCTCAATCGTGTCGCAGCCCTCTGATCTGAAGAACACCAGGTCTTATGATAATCATAGGTGCAACTTTTGCGGAACTCCACAAACGATTAAGACCCGGGTCGGAATCGTCTCCCATACTTTCAGTGACGTAAAAAAAAAATGTAGAATGATAAAACATTTAAATGGCATTTGGAAGGGGTCCGCAAAATACGGCGTAAACGTCCAATATGGCTGTGGCCGGTCGAGTTGAAACGTAGCGTTACCGCGGTGTAACATACATGGTACATTATTCTTTTATAATATAAAAGAATAATGTACTAGGTATGTTTAAGATATTATCTTAAAGTTACTTTTGCACCGGCTTAGCGGCTACAAAGTATTCGTCGAGTCAGGAAAAATAATCGCAAAAAGGACCGGACGAGACATGTTTGACGACCACTAATCACACATACATTAAAGGGTTTTTATTTTATTTTTCAAATATTATTTACTCGCCAACAGGAACGAAACCCTACAGGACTAAGGTCTAAAGATCGTACTATAAGAAAAACGTGTACAGCTTAGACTTCAGTTGTAACCTGTGACATGCTTTAAAGTAGATTTAGGGCGTAACAAACTGCATAAGTATATTAAAGTGCCGCCCCATATTGATTATTCAATTGTACGTTTTATAAAATAATATTATTTGTGTTATTAGTCAGTTCAATTAATTTTAATGATGAATGTATTTCGAGACTAATTGTTAGTGCAAAGTTTCAATAAAAAAACGATGAAGGTATTTTTATCTTATATACATAGGTAGGTATATCATTAGTTCAAACACAAATAATAATTGAAATTTTACAGTATATTTGTATTTTAATAATATTATAATTGTATAAAAGAAGCATATAAAACATATTGTTTACGATTGTTAAACAAAAATTAATCATTTAGCCTTTCAGAGGGAGTTAATAATTACTAACTGCTGCTTGTCTATGTAGTCTCGTTACCACTACACACTAAACACTACGTTACCTACCTTTCTGGGCGCGTGATGAGCGAAGCTGGACAACACAAAAACATCGTGCATGGGACACGGCACACGCAATGCATACATTTACTATTTATTATATAGAATTATATCACAATTTTTTTATAACTGTGGGAGAAAAATTCAACTCGCAAGAGAGGTGGCTGTCACCCTGACCCCACCCCCGTGCGCACGGCTAGGGCTCTCTTGTTTTCGCGACCTGAGGTAACGGCTGATAGTTAAGAAAGAACACAGCTATTATATTTTAGACTCTGATTGAAACAAGAATAGTATTAGTTTTGCCATTTATTTCCTATTGTTATGCGTTTATGTACACGATTTCGTCCAGGAGGATTATTCCGATCATCATAAATTGTAGGAGTTTTATAATAGAAAATGTTGTTTTATAATAGAAAATGTTGTCTAGTTGATATTTAAGGCATGGTCATTTTACGAATTTCCCACAGTCTATTTTATAATAGCGAAAAGCTGACAAAAACCAACTGAAAAACGAACACATTTACGGTATATTGGTTTTCGGCAACATTGAATTTTTGTTTTCATCGTAACTCAAAAAATAATAATCTCAGGGATAGGAAGTTTTCACTGTATGCTTAGATAACCTAAAAATTTAGTTTGTGTAACTTTTAAAATCTATTTATTGTTTTTTTTTTCAGGTTTTTTCTTTCTTAAAATGTTGATAAATTAATTTTGTTTTGATAAAAAGTCTTAAAAATGTAATACGAATTGACCATTGCTTAGTTTCAAAAAAAAAAAAAATGTTATGGGTGTTTGAATATTAATTTTTGACGAAATCGTGTAGGTATTTAAACAAATTTCAATCATACAACATTAGCTATTTGGTTTTTATTATAAAATGTAATAAATATTAATCGCTGTAACTCAAGACACTTACTGAGTCTGTAATATTAGCTTTTCAAGGACGTTTTATAATTTTCGAAATATTTTAAAGACCTTTGTACTATACGTAGACTTATAGGCAATTTTTCATTTTTTCTCAAATTGTTATGGGTCATAGCTTGATAAAACTGAGGAATATAATAATATTTTAATGTCATTAATTATAATTTAAATTAAATCTATAATTTTTTTTGTAAAATTTAGAACATTTAACCCAGCTTATTAAAACATTTAGTTCTAAAATTATATGAATCATCTTAAGAGATATAAATGGATTTAATCAACTTTTTTTACTCAGAATCGTTTTTTCAAGTAAACTGCTCTGATCATCATAATCATGAGAAGTTTTTGATTGGAAATGTTGTCTTATTGGTAATTTTATGGTGTAATTTTACAAAGAAATTCTCAATACTTTCTTAATAATTGCAAAAAAGTATATAAAAAAACTGCCGAATTTACCACTTTGATTCATCCGATCTTTTCCCCCCAAAACTATTTTTTTTAAAATAATGATGCATTGGTTTCAAGTTTAACAGACTAATTACAGCAATATCATTCATTTTTTATTGTATCTAATCGGGCCATAGAGTTTTGAATGTGTTTTTAATTTATGAAGTTAAAGTTAAGTGTTGATGACTTTTTTTAAAAAAAAAAATCTTGTGCTGCAAGAGACCATTTTTAAATTATTAATATTATTATTAAATGTATTATTAATTAAATTCAAGGCACTAAAACGGAATTTGAAAAAAAATATATATTTTAAATAATTCTACGATATATATAAGAATTAAAATTAGATATCAATCATTTAGTAGAGTTTTCATTTCGAGAAATATATTAATTGTGAATTAATCGTTTAGACTATATATAAATAATTAAGGTCAAAAATGGGTCTCAAACCTTTTAACAGCAATTGTATCAAAATATTCCAATCCAAGTTAAATCGCTAAGAATATATACTTTTTATACTATCGTGATAATTTTTATCCTCTTTATCTAAATATTTTTTTATATCCTTTATAAAAGATTAATTTCTGTCTACAAAATCACCACAATCGACACGTATTTGAAGTATCGAATTCCAACATTTTTGATGACCCCGAAAATGTGTTTGAAATGTGATTACACCAATTTACCACACCGGTAAATTACTAACTAAATAGTAACCCTATATATAGTGAAATAGTTTACCCTCCAAAATGTCTTCAATGAAAGATTATTTTATATTCACGTTCTCACAACCTTACCTAAAAAAATAATAAATTAATAATAATAAAAGCACGTAAATTAGTTATCTATTGTTAACGTACAAAATAAAAATAAAAATATTATCATGAATAATAAAATTGATTACATTTGAATTAGTGATAACTTGATTATTCAAAACTATGGCAAACCGAATATTATTTGATAAAAAAATGGGTTTTGCAGTATTAGCAAATTTATAAACTTATGAGAAAATTTAATTTTTGTTATTTTTTGAATTGTCATGGAATATTGCAAATATAGATAAAAGTGACTTTTTTTACTTATATCTAGTATTTAATGCTGATTCAAATTATTAATGAATCGTTTTTAATTATTTTTTTTTTAAATGCACTAAAAATTATTACAGTTAAGTGCATTGATGTTTCTTATATTAAATGGTATTTTTCTTTTTATTTATCAAATTTTTTAGTTATATAATTATATTGCCAGATAATATGTTTTTCGATTTTGATCAAATCAAAGTTCAGAAGTTATTCGTTTAGAATAGTGGTTCAGTCAACCTGATTACGAAGTATTATAAGGTAGTAGATACTTTTACAGTAATTTAAACACTATTTTTAGACATAGATACACATAGACATAGATAGACATGGATTTTATATCCTTCATACAAAATTATTTTTCGGAAGGTATATTGGTTTCGAATCTATGAGAACAATTAATTTATGTCAGTCATCTGTTCCTGTATCTTACCCATCTTTTAAATTTTTTTGTCATGACTTTTGTTAACTTCTAAAATCTGACCAAGCATTGATACATTATTTATTTGAATAATTATTTATTTCATCAAACAGTTATAAATTATAATCACAATATAATTTAACCATATTATACAACGCCCGACATATTATATGATTAAGTGCCATAAATAGGTTTTCATTATCTGCAATATGTTGGACCACGGATAAGACGACAGTAATAGTTATAAATGGTTAAGATTGATATGCTATTTTATAAAGTACCTATTTGACTATTTTGTATGTTTATAAATTGTATATAATACACATATTATGTCGTACATAATAAAGATCCCTTGTGGTGGTGTACTGAAGGGTCGGAGATTTTCAAGAGGGTTCGACGCGTCGAGACCCCCATTATCCTTATCGTTACAAGATTTATTAGCCTACACTTGAACTGTACATAAATAACACCTTATACTTATTATACTTTTCATAGTTTGGGTAAATATTTATCGGCACTAGGTATGTTTATATAAACAACAATTTAGATTAAAAAATAAAATTATACATTAAATTAATGCCTGTTATCTCAGTGTGTGTGTGTGTGTGTGTGTGTGTGTGTGTGTGTGTGTGTGTGTGTGTGTGTGTGTGTGTGTGTATGTATTTGTATGTGTATAGCATACACTGTATACTATTGCTAGTTATAGTTGAGATCCTATATAAATTCCCCTGGCAATAAGTGAATTTGAACCTTAAATAATAGTGTTTAATTCTCCTCCTCCTCTCCCAATTCCCTAGAAAAAAACATTCTTCGTAGTATTAATAAATTAAAGTATAATAAAATATAGCAATAATAATATTCTATTGATATAAAATTAGCACTCGGAGAAGAATATTTCTAGTTTCAAGTTAAAATAATAAAAATTAAAATTTTGTCAAAAATCGATATTCCGTCGAAGTTGCAGTTTTTTTTTTTTTTTTTTATATACTTATTTGTCAGTTT
Organism: Sipha flava; assembly: GCF_003268045.1. Lineage (NCBI taxonomy): Eukaryota > Metazoa > Arthropoda > Insecta > Hemiptera > Aphididae > Sipha > Sipha flava. The sequence continues at coordinate 339,660 of NW_020272885.1, forward strand.
TTCTAATTTATTTGGAAAACTATTGAGAAATTTTAAAAATGACCTCTTCAAAATGTACTATAAAAACCATATCTAATCTGATAGTCCTAGCAATACCTATGTTCAAAAATACTGTAGGCAGATAAAAAAATATGTATAAATAAATAAAAACTCATCATGATTAAACCAATATATTCACAGCTAGACTCTAAAAAAAAAAAAAATACTAAGAATCTAAAATATAAAAGGTACACATTAACGTGGATAACTAAGATTTTTCATTATGCTAATTGTCAATGTTCAAGTTAAACACAGTATCTCTTTGTTTAATTTAATTTAACAGAACATTTGAAGAAAAATTAAACAACAAAACAAATATCAATGAAATTTCGGATAATGGAGTTATTGTAAAATTACATAATATAAATTATTGTCCGTGAGACAACAAATATTACATTTTTTTTTATTTAAATTATGTGGTATTGTGAAAAGTGATGACATAATAAAAAAAATTATCATATGACTTACATAGTTTTGTATATATACATAAAAATATATAAAAGAAATACAAAAAATATTTGTTTATTCGACTAATTACTATATTTATTATAAAAACACACTTTACCGTAATAGTACGGTAATGATTCATGAACAGTTATAATTATAACTCGAATTTCAATGCATAAATATTTATTTTTTTTGTGCTCAAAAAAAAAAGGTATCGAGTGAAATCTGATTCATAAATAACGGTATTAAAATTATGAACTTTTCTTGCGTGCTTTCATGTTTCAAGTATTTTAAACTATTTTTTTCGATTTTAGATCATTTAAATCCAAGTTCCAGTATCATAAATCGGCTTAAATTTTTAGGTGATAGTCAGCTTTTTGGCCAAACAAACTTGCATGGTATAAGACCAACAAAAATCTTAAAATAAGATGTAAAGAACACGATTCTGAAATAAAATTAAAAAAATACTGCATCCAATTCAAATTTGGCTAAACATGTTTTAGAAAATAACCATAATATATACGATATGTTGATATCAATACAGATTTAGAATTATTAAATACCCAAAATACCATTTATGTGTATTCATTTTAAAATAGTTACACATACACATTGAATTATTGTAAATTATTTATTAAATAAAGAAAAATAATTTTAATATTTTAAATGCACAGACCTATGTAAAATCGTACAGATCTCTGTGTAAAATGACAAATTTTTCTCAATGTATTTCTTTCTCTAATTTTCATATTCATTTGCGATTTTATTAATTTTGTATATACTTGATACATACTAGGTTTGTTTTAAAGATTTTTTTCAATAGCGTAATAGTTTTACAAATCCTTACACACATTTTTGCAATATATATTTGCATGCAATAGGTACGTATTATATCTACGGTATATTTATATATCTGTTAAAATATATTTTTTTACTAGTAATAATTTATATTTGCTTCCAAATTAACCGGTATATTGATTATAAATATTAAAGTATATTTAAACATAACACTTTCAATATTGAGCATTTATAAGCATTTATGATTTATTTAACTTTTTAATAGTTGAAAAATGAAAATTAATTGAAAAATATTAATTATTATTTTTTATAATAATGTTATAATTATTCAAAACATCTATTTATCTGGTTATAGGTATTTACTAAAACGTTCTCTTTTTTGATATTGATGGTTTGGTTTTTCTTCTTGATCTTTTATGCTTTTACGAGTAGCTTTTTTAAATACACATTTATATCAGGGTTGCTCTTTCGCTTTATTGATATTTTTCATCCGCCTTTCAGTTTTATTTAACCAGAAGTATTGATTTAATGATTCGAAGAATTTGATGATTGGATTAAAATATACCTACATAATTTTCAACAGCGCAAAATTAATTCCTCGCAACACAAATAACGCTTAACAGCGCCTTAGAATAAATCCTGGGTCATTCATTACACGTATAATTAGTATCCAGGCTACTCGTTAATTAATTTCTATGTATAAACTATTTATTTATATATTCATTTATGATTATTAACCATTTGATATTTTTTGTTATTTATTATTTTATTATAAAACATAATTATGCTAGTGCTGCAGTGCATCAACACGAATTTAAACATTGGTCCTTAAAATATAAATTAGTTTATTATGATATTATTGATAGTGCAGTTGGACATAGTTTTTAAATTTTTAAATTAAATATATTTTTATTTTTTTGAAAACTGTACACATGATATTTTAGGATCGCAAGTGCGTCTCTATGCGACCCCCAGTTTACGTCACTGCCGAGCTCCTATAGATTGTTGTTACTTTATTGATGATAAATACAGATATGCGTATGGAACGTGCACGGATATGCTTATGCACACCAGAATAATACATAAACGTTACGTAAATAGTTGTATCATATTGTTAGCAAAACATGTAATATGTTATTGTGGAAATTCGATGCCCTACAGTCAAGTGGCTTTCGAGTGAAGTTAGTATGAAAAGTTTACCCATTTCGTTTACGTCCTCATACGAGAGCACTTGTGCTGGATATATCTGCATTTATTTTTATTGTCATTGTGTACACTGCAGTGTAGATATATAGTATAGTGTTAAAATATAATCGTTTTACCGAGGCGTGTGCGAGAACACCGGGCGGCGGCGGCGGTCACGGCGACTGGTCACTGCGGGCGGGCGGCTTGTTGATTTGACAACCCTTTGAAAGATTTTGACGCGGCATATTGACCCCAATGTATGGTAATGTAGTGCGCGTAAGCATCTGCTACACGATGGTCTGTCCGAGGAAGCATTCAAACGCTGCACTCGCTCGTACACAACGTACACATAACACGTATTACAATGTACAATAATGTGCGCGCGAGTACGGGGGTACTGTGGTACACACCTGACGGGCGCCTTCAACAACAGCAACGCCGCCGCGGTCATTAGTCGGTCAATCGACCGGTCAAGCCCTTTATCGGACCACCCTCCGGTGCTGCAGATGCAGATGGCCTTCTGTGTGCACCGCGGTCCGCCAGGTCTAGCAGCAGCAGCAGCAGCAGCAGCAGCAGCAGCATTTCTGTCATACGGGTCTCTCTTTGTGCGCGGCGTAAGGCGACGGAGCGCGCACACAATGATGACCGCAGAACGACGGCCGAGAGGTGGAAAACGAAAGGGTTTATTTTACATAAATGTACGCGTACGCGGGACGCGCTAGTCATGATGTACGTACCTACAGAAGATAAGGGTACCTTAACTGCAGCACACGCCCGCGGACACTCAGCACGACCCCCCCCCCCCCCGACGACAGTCACACGTGCAACGCGACGCGTCCGAAACGCCACGCAGCATAAGAACTTTTCTGGATAACGGACGGGATGCACGTCGCACCTGGCACTTGACCGCATAACCGGTAAACGCGTGCACGCGTCTTTGTAAACAGCGGCGGCTCAAAGACTTAGTCCTTGGGCTAGATAATGTTTTTATATGACAGGGGCGTACTGAACTCTTCCTAGACTTTGAAAACACCGCGTAAGACTAACCATGTCTGACACACAGCACGATGGCTCGATAATTGCCAAGGCCATTTAATAGTGGTTTAAATTACATTTTATGAAAACAAATAAGTCGTCCCGACTTTATTATTATAATGCGAAACACTTTCGATAAAATTAATAACAATATTCACCATTGATAATAAGCCGCACGCGGTTAATATTAATACATTTATCAATTAAATTTCGTTTTTCATTTCGTTTTTTATATGCTCTAAAACGAATCAATGTTCGTTTTTTTTGATTTTACCGTTTTTATGCTTCTCATTTTAATATATACTTCGAATTGAACCCCTAATAAAACATTTAAAAAATTACGAATTTTGGGATGTGACATATAAAAATTGTTTTTAAAATGAGAATGAAAGGACTCGGCGGCAATAGTGGCCCAATCACCAGGTCTACCTGTTATAAATGTGAAACTGTAGTGGCCCAATTACCGTACACCTTTTTGAAAAAAGGTTAATTGTGGCCCAATTCCCGGGCGCCCGAATTCCCTTCCAAATCTGGTTACTTTACTTTATGTCACTCGAATCGCTTCCGGGTACTTCGGAAGCGATTCGAATGCCCCTATGTTACTGTACTCGAATTGTCTCTCCTAACAATCGATATAATTTGACGTCGACTTCGATATTTACAGATATTTGAATCTAGGAATGGTTGTGAACGCGTACTACGAAAAAACTTGTTCGAAATCCTAAACTCTAAATTCTAAACTCGTTATCTAAAACAAGTTGAACGTGTGACTGGATTTATGCGCGGGGCAATTCGAGTTTCCCCGTCATTATATTACTTCGTGTAACTTTGCTAAGGTAAAGAGCGGTTCGCGGTGCCTTCGTTGTGCACCCATAACCATCGTTCCTATAGGTGTGCGCATCGTTTGTGTACGGCGCAAACGATGCAGTGGCGGATATAGGATTTTATCATTTGGGGGGGGGGGGGGGGGGATATAAAATATTTTCGTACATAATATGTATAGGTATTATAAGCTTTATTCTACTAAATTTACAGAATAAAATTTAATTTTCTTGATGATTGTGCCATCACTCTATGGCTGTATCCCGGGTCATGATATAAGTACTAGGTGTATATCCGTAATCTGGTATGAAGTTAGATACTAATGTATACTAGTGCACCCTTCTTGGTTACGAAATGATAAAAAAATAGTTTTTATTTAAATTGTGCGTGTAAAAATTGAATTGGTTGCGAAAAAAATTTTTTTTAGCTTTCGGCCCACGGGGGGGGGATCCATCCCCCATATTCACCCTCGTAGATCCGCCACTGAAACGATGTGAATAGCATTTCAGCAGTCGGCCGCCGATAATCTGTTCATGTTATTCTCATATAACGTATTATAGCGATATTATTATGCGAGCGTGTGCGCCGGACAAAAGCCATCGCGCGTTTGCGGTACAGAAGCGCCGCGGAGTTCGCGGGGATCGATAACCACCCGTTGCTACACCGCTGCAGTGGTCACCGAGTCGCCACCGCCTTTTATGCACCATATGCCATGTATTTGTAGTATTTTGTACCTATTATACACTGTACAGTTACGGCGGGGCGCAAACACCCATATACATTTTCATTATTATTTATCGCGCGCCGCTGTTGACTGACCGTCGCCGGACAAACAAACAAGACGCGTGCGAGATTTTCGTACAAAACGTTTTGTCAACAAAACCGTATTGTACATAATAACGCGCGCGCTCGCCATAATACACGCGGCTGCGGAACACACGTCCGGGATCGAGGCGAACTTACCTCTTGTGTCTGCAAGAATTTCATAAACACCATATGGACTATGTGACCAGGGTTCGGGGCTGGACACCATAGTGTAATATTCGCTTGTAGGAACCTATGGTCCTAAAAGATGTATACGTAAAGTTTTAGGTGCGCGTTGAAAGAAAAACCAACCGAAACGTTAAGGACTATACTGCAAGCAGAGTGATCGAAACCTTAGTGTTCTTGACGAACGGATATTCATAGTTATGACGAAATCGATCAGTGTTTATTGAGGCTGTCAATGTTGGTTGTTACAATTCTTTTATTTGAAATAGAAATTTTTGTTTTTGGTTTAATACGCATAAAATAATTGTAAGATCGTTTAGTATGCTGGAAAATAACGATGTTTTTAAAATGTTCAATATTATGTTTTCGAAAGATTTTAATCTCGAAAGTTATAGGTACATTCTAAAACGTGTTAGCAGATTATATTCGCTATTGTTTAACTACACCCGCTGCCAAAATTCGCAAATATTCTTTTACTAAAATGAGCTTTCGATATTTATTTCTCAACTATACGACTATGTGAAATTTAATGTACGATCGAATTATGATTACAACTAATAAATCGTTAATTTTCTCGTCGACAACCGTTTGACGTTTATTGACATGTGTTTGCAACCATAATTTAAGCGTGTTAATTATCATAAGGGTAACGTTGACATTTAGTGAATATCACATTTATATGAAAAAATTGCTATGTACTGTGTCGTATAGTATACAAGTTAAGAAATAAATATCGAAAGCATATTTTAGTGAAAGAATATTTGCGAATTTCGGCAGCGGGTGTAGTTAAACATCAGCGAATATAATATGCAAACACGTTTTAGAATGTACTTATAACTCTCGAGATTAAAATCTTTCGAAAACATAATCTTGAATATTTTAAAAAACATCGTTATTTTCCAGTGTACTGTTTAAGGATGTAGCTATTAAACAGTGTAGGACGTTTAATTAATTATTCAACACCAAGCACAATGTAATTAATTTCTCATTTGAAGATTATTGGTGAAACTAGCAACATCCATGAATTAATAAAAATAAAATCTATCGGTTTTATAATTTTATATTACCAATGAAATTTAAAAAAAAAAAAAACGGTCGACGACGTGACGGAACAGTTTCACGCGTCGTTAAAATTGTTTTCTTAACAACCATATTGTACAAGTACGTACATGGATGTACGCTCTTCTTAGAATTATTATAATATAGTTTGTGTTTGTCTATCATATATTAATAGTATATTGTTCAGTACTCTGGTATAAATGCTTATTACATTTGTTTAATGTATATAATTGATCGTACGAACATTTATGCATTATTTTTATTAATAATGTTATATTATTTAGGCGTGTTTAACTCTTTAGTTTTATAGGTTTTTTGTTTTTTTTATTGTTTCACTAATCGTTGTACGAGTTTAATGCATTAAAATAATGTATTAAGCTTCATTCATCAAATTTAAGTATTTATTTAACAGTGTATTATACATCAATAATAATAAATATAGAATGGATTTATATACACAAAATATCTTCGAAATATGCTCCTAAAAAATGTTGTTATATGCTACAAAATATGCATTTGTAATTAAATCAACAATATTTTCTTTTAAATCATGTAAAAATTTCACAAATATTGCAATACAAAATAGAACCATCAGTTTTAAAAATATCCATTTACTCGTCTACGTATTTCTGTAAACGACTCCTAATTAGTATTTTTACTTTAGACATTTTAAAGTTACGAACGAATAATGAAAAAAAAAAAATCACTTAACACAAAAAATGGGACAATTTTACACGTAAAAATATAAAAAATATATGGACGAATGCACACAATGACTGATTGTATTAGTAATTCTGTCAAGTTTAAGTGTTCAACTCTATCATATGAATTTATTTACTCGCATATTAATATAATATGTATTATCGTATGTATGTTGCATACGAGTGTCAATTTAATTTTGGCTATAACGACCGGTCTTCATTTTATTTATATTATGTGGCCGTGAACGTGAAAATATAATGTAAAACAAATATATGTGCTATAAATAAAAATATGCACTGTACAACTACAAATATGCAAAATAAGGTAAAAACGTTGGAAATTTGATTTGAAAATTAAATTTATATTATTTTAATGAAAATGATCTAGAACGGGAACTATTCTCATCAGATTCCAAAAAACTTAATCCAATACATATATACATTTGCATGTAAATCCGTTTTCTTATAATAGGTAATAATACCGGTTAGTGTCAAATACCGTGTTAATATTATTGTCCAAATTGTCGGTTCATTATGAAAACGTAAATAATATATTTAAGATAAATAAAATAAATGTTAACTAGAAATTATCATCATTTTGTATCAATTAACTGATGAAAGTTTTTAAAAATCTCTTTTAGTCATAAATTATAATTATATATTAAATTTACTATTCTATATATATATTATAGACATTTTGAGATGGAAAATTACAATTCAGTTTTAATTAACTATTACATTGAATACAATTTATCTATAGAATACGTAAATAGAAAACAACAATAATTAATGTTTTATATTTAAACCTTTATAGGCTTAATTCTACAATATACTTACGTACATTATAAGCCATTAATTTGTTGACTATTTTGATTAAAATGAAAGTATTTTATACAGTTCTGATATTTTATTTAACATTTATACCTATGTTTCACGGACTCGTTTAATTACAAATATGTCATTAAAATATTGATGTAATGTAAAAACCATGTGAATCTGTTAACTCAATATAAAAATAATTCGATATTCCTTTGTTCTAGCTAAAAATATATGGTGTCTAAGTTTATGATTTTACGAAAAAAGAAATTATATAATTGGTTAAACTTGTTTACGTAAAGTAAAATATTTTTTTCTATATTTTATATAAGTATTAAATATTTAATAAATTATATTTTACAAATTAAAACAATTTAAATTATCAACAACCGCAAAAATTAAATAGAGATGAGAAAGAAATGTATTCATTGTAGTGAATATTTGGAGTTCTTTTACAAGAAGAAAAAACCGAAAATCCTCTCGACTTCCAGTTTTTATTCCAGAATTTAACCGGTTGCACTGGATTTTAAGAATAAAGAATGGGTTTGTTTTGGATTCTAATCGAACGTTGGAATTTGATTTACGGTCGTGTCTTTTACATTACTATTAATATATTTGCTTGGCTACACTATACAATTTAAAAGATACTAACTGCGTGCTGTACTTATATTTTTGCATGTGCAAAAACAATAAAAATTATTCAGTATGTAAATCTATATCTACATTGTGTATTTATACTCACGTACAATATTAATTATATATTACATTTTTTCAATCATGGATTGTTCAAACATTAAGTAATCGATTTTTTTTTTTTATTTTTCATTTTTACATGTAGGTAATAAAGAAACTATATCAATAGCTCAGCACAATAAAAATGTAGGATGAAAATTACAATTGCCTGGTCATGAGAAATTTTTTTGAAAGAATCCACCCATTGTTGAGATTTTCTGATAGTTGGTTTATTAATTAAATTTAATATATCGCTTATGCTTCATCAAATGATTCTAGATTTAAAATTAACGTGTTTGTCATCCACCACAATTATTTATTCTTGTAGATTGTATGAAGTAACTTTGTGTATAAATGTTTATATTTTTTACTTATAAGTTATATTTCTGTATTTCACTTTTCATATTATTGTTATAATGTGTTCGGTGAATGGATATTTTACCACAAAAATTATTTACTTGACATGCTATTTTCAAAGACCACCCACCCCCAATGTTTTCACGAATCACGTGATTCAAACATAATAACCCCTTTGCACCGCCACTAATATTTAGTATATACCTCTTAAAAATAATATTTAGTTTAAAGGATTAAAGAAAATTATACTTATTAAATCTATAATATGATAAATGTCACATATACTCAATTTATGTATAATGGTAATATGACAATATCTTAACAAATATATCAAAACTGCAGACGAAAATTGTTATCAATTTGCGTTGGAGTGTATGAATGGAAAAAATAATACAATTTTTGTCGAAACTTACCGTTATGAAAAAAAGCTCATTATCATCATCGTTATGTTAACTTTTAAAATTCTCATGATTATTTTGTTCTGGTTTATGAGTTATTTTTTCTTCAAAACAATGCGTATTTAGAAACATGCATTACGTATATAATAAACCAATGAATTGTACGTACAACTGTAAAATTTCTCGCACGTATATATTTAGATAACGGTTGTGATAATAGTTATGATGGTTAAACTTTGTGGTCACTCACCTTTAGTGCGAGAAGGAGACGTAACATACAATACGTCAGTACGCGCATGCATTCAGGCCATAAACTGTGCTGACTTCTACTCATTCTTAGAGAATGTATTTTTTTTAAATTCTGAATACTACAATGAAATTTAAATACGTACGTCATGTATTTCATAAAGGACGCATAGTCTTGTTGAGGTAACGAAATTACAATTATTTGATAGTTTACTTAAACGTTTACAATTTTAAAAATTAAATTAAAATATCCTTAAATATTGTTTTGATCTCCAATGAAACAATTAATTGACGAATTTAAGTGTAATAAATAATACACACAATAATAGACAATTAAGTATCATTCTATTTATATAATGTTAAAAATATTTATAAATATATTATTAAACAGTTATAAGGTACGAGTTATACGAGCATACATAGCTTGTAAGTGTATAAAAAATAAATAAAATGTATAAACACAAATACGATACAGGTAATTTATTTTATACCAATTGACCAATTTATATAGGTAAGTTAGTGAATCAGCCGAGGTCAACGACTACCTTTTTATACTAGTATATTTATCCTTTTAGACACTTTGAATAAATTGAGAAGGTCTTGGAAATGTATTATTAATGCATAAATCTAACAACAGGATACTTTTTCGATCACTATAATAATAAAACGCAGCTCGACATTTATTATATACATTATTTGATATTGTTGAATATATATATATATATATATATATATATATATTCGATACGTGTTTACATTTATACAACATATGCAATATATGCGTAAAATCAATTAATTTTTTATTCCTTTTGAAATTCGTTATGTACATATCTTAGTATTAATATGGTAAACATTAAAATATATTATTGATCAAACAATAATTACTTAAATTATTGACGGTAACATAGGCGCAACTAGGAGTGTAAAATAGGGTCTTTAGCACCTCTTGTTTATTTTTTTTTATCAATTTATAATAACAATGATACAACATAAACTTTATTTTCAGCAATTTCAGCGCTCTAATTTCTGGACTCTAATTGCGCCCGCGGACAGTAAGAACTAATAAAAACGTGTAATAGCAAAGTTTAATAGTCATATACCAATAATGATCTATGGCAACAATTGTAAATCTATTTTCTTCACGGCTGCAAAAAAAAATACGTGTTTCCAATAAGTATGTACCCAGGGCCGTCCCGAAGATGAAAATTAAGGGGGAGGGGTGAATAATATGAAAAATGCCGACTACAATTTTTTTACCCAATGTATGTATTATAATTACCTATGAGTAGTCATATTATTACTTTTTAACATGTATTTATGTGTCAGTGTCGCACGTTCTTAAAATTGACAGTTTAATTATATATATATATATATAATAATATTTTATATTGTATAATAAGTAGTTATATAAATTTTATTCGTGTATATGTTACGCCGAATTTATGAAACTTCCGATTTCATGAAAGCAGCAACGTTGTCGCTAAATATGTGTAATCGGCAATATGGCTACCAAATTCACGAAATCGGCAAATTTTGATTGCTGATTTCGTGAATTAGGCAGCCTTTTTCTGCCGATTGCATAAAGTCTGTAACACATTATTATGATATAATTACAAATAGTGGCTTATGGAAATAATTAAAAATTTCTTCCCTCCTTTAGAAGTTGGTGACAATGGGCTGGTGTCAATTCCGTTTGTAGATCGAGGGCGAATTAATGCAGCTAACCTTCTTGCAGTTATCATAGAAGAAAAAGATTGCAAATTTTGTATTGGGATTGTAGAAGAGATTTTAAGCACATGGCTGTAGCGGAACAGTTTGGCAGCTACAAAGTACTGCTCTCTGACGACTGCAGACGTTCAACAAAATGAATATTCATTACGGGAACTTGCTAGATTGGGGTCAGTTGAGACCGGACAAGGCTAGTGATTGGCTATATATTGACGTACTTGTACGAATTGCACATCTAAAAAGTTTACATATAAAAAGAGTAATATGATGTGTAATTCGACGTGTAACCCAGGACATACTTGCCAAAATATTTAAATATAATACAATTTTTTTTTATTTACTTTTTTTACACATTAAAATGTATTTATTATTTTATTATGTTTCCGGTGTCTTACACATTTATTTAAATTAAATTATGCTTTATAATTTTTTAAGTAAGGCCTTGCCTATTTCACGCCATCGGCAGTATTATGTACTTAAAGTTGCCGATTTCACGTATTCATCGACAACGTTGTTGATTTCATGAAATCGGTAATTTCATCAATTCGGCGTAACATATATACTGTATTACGAAATAAGTAATATTTATTTTCCGTGAGTAAAATTAGGTCCTTCTAGGCTATAATGAAACAAGTTTGACTGCCGACCGGTGTTTTCGTAAGAGGGGTGAGACACCCACCCCCCCAAGACCCCCCTTCGGGACGGCTTTGTATGTACCGCTAGACGTGAAAAATAATTTTTCGTGTCGACACGTGCGTAGCGAAGAGATTCCGTGGGCCCCAGTACTCAACAGGGTGTCGGGAATACGTACGACAACCGTGACCCCGGGCACGTCTTTAAGGTGACATTGAGATGGAACATTGAAACGGTACGGTACCCATAGTTCCGACCGGGTTCGCACACGGTGCTCGCGTAGCATCGCCCGGGCACGCGACAGCTGGCACGAGCGTCGGGGGCGAACCGGCGGTACGAAATGTTCCGTTGCTTTTACG